>NC_084588.1:36849302-37006802 GCF_033807715.1 Cololabis saira | reverse complement strand
TAGTAATGATGCAGCTAATAAACTTGTAAGACCCTTTGCGGTGTTAATATGACAAGAGATATGAGAGGAGGTTGACTCCTTTCCAACTTGCCAGCTGACTCTTTTCTTGTCTTTAAACAATTAATGTGGTGAGTGGGAAACAGTTCTTTGATGCTGATGCTTGCAATAAATACAGTCCAGGAGATAAATCACTACCATTAAAGCTCCACGCAGCACCAGCTGCATGGGAACACGCTGTTCTAATTCAGCAGGGATTTTACAGTTCCCAGGTCCAAGATGGTTTGAGTGCTGAGATGTCGACACGGACAACTGTGGAGTTGTCAGTGGGGACGTCAGTGGACAACCAGGGAAGCTTAGTTACTGTGGGGAGTTCCATCAAAGGTAAATGAAAGTATCTGAAACTGGGCTCAACTTCACTTCTAGGTAAACAAAGTTTATTTGTATAGCACATTTCATGTACAAGATAATTCAGTGCTTTACTTTTTTTTTTTTATCCATTAAAAAGTCTTGAATCTGAAGATTATTAATGTTTTTCCCCCCAGTATATTGGCAATAAATGTGTAACTGACCTAAATGATTCCAAAGACACCTCGTTAGCTCTGCTGTGATAAGCTTATTGGCCGAGTGGCCCGGAAACACACTCTTACGAGAGTACGCTGTTGGACAGCAGATTGTTTTGATGTTTGATGTCTCTGTGGAAACTGAGCTTGGCTTTGTACAGCCGTCTGCCCCAGTGCTGAGGTTGTGACATCATCCTCTCGATATTCACACCGCTGTCAGCTCCAAGGAAGCAGAAACAGGAGAACACTTGACCACCAAGAACAGCTGTGTGTCCCGCACACACAGACACACACACACAGACACACATCTTGCCTTTATGTGGCACTGCACTGCTCCCGTTGCCCTCTGCCAATAGAAAGTACAAAATAAAACCCACACAACTTGCTGTTCTACCCTGACTTGTGGATCTTTATACATATGGTCATTACTCTGCACGGGGAAAAATAAGACCTTAGGCTGATATAAATAATGAAAGTTGCATTTTATTTTTCAAATAAAAAAAAAAAAAATAACAAATGCACTTTGCCATCAAAAATGCCTGAACAAAGGATGGTTTTAGGATTTTACGTAGGGGCATTAAGAATAACAAACTTGAATTTAATATTTAAAAATAAGTGGTTTATATTTCCAGTAATTTAATCCATAAGATTTGTATGAAGATTTTAAACAAGGATGGTAGAATACTTTCACGTCCTTGTTGGGTGTATTTGTTTCAGACGCAGTATGACAGATTGGTGTAGCAGGCAGAGCGACAGCGCCCTCTAGTGTGGAAAAAATAAAGAAAAGCAGGCTTGATTCAGGCATTACTGTTGACAGACTTCCAATTATCATTTTGAGTTTTCATTAAAAGCTAAAAAATATGCTAAATTGGTTAAAAATACCTTTGTAAAAACATGATATAGAATATAAAAGATTATAAGTGTAAAGTATTTATAAATGTACAAAAATGTCCTGCAACCAAAGCCATGACAAGATTCCCAGTGTGTGATTCTCACAGACCAGTTATCAAGCGTCATTTATGTTTTAGCAGTGATCTTAAAACTGTCAGAACACTATGATTTTAAACATACTGAGGGATGTGTATAGATCTAATCAACCTATGAACCTGCATGTAAAAACCATTCCTTTTTCTGCTTGCAGAGTTATGCATATCCAGCATATATATATATATATATATATATATATATATATATATATATATGCACATATACATGCATGCATACTGCTCAAAAAAATAAAGGGAACACCTTACATTGTGTTGTGTATTTTGATCAGTGTTAATATATGTTTATTATGAAGTCATAAACTTGTAGAAAATGTAACTTAATCTCCATTATCCCCTAATAAATGTGTCTTTGTAACCCAGTTATCCTAATAGTCACCTTTAAAAATTACAGTATCAAGAAAAAGAATAACGGAGACACAAATATCAAAATGTGTAATTGTACCTAATAATGTTTTTTTTTTGCTTCCTTGTTCTAAAACACCTCACACGCTGATGACAATCGAATCATTTGAATCATATGTATTGAGCAGGGAAGTATCTAAATCATGCAGGACAGGAGCCCTAGAGGACCGGACTAGACGAGGCCGGCTACAGCAGAATGCTTGCACAGATAAAGCTTTCAACTTGTAATAAAAGTAAAACCTGGATCTCTGTGACTTGTGAAGAAGCTTTTTTTGGTGATACAGCCATTGAATGCCCAAAGAGTTGACACCAAGTTATATACTACTCCTTTTTCCTTTGCTTCTTCTGGAACATGTCAATAACAGATGGAGCCTTGCGCTTTACACCTGGGAGGAAAGCAAAGATAAATACATGGTTAAAAAAAATTTGATCTATAACAAACACCAAGTGCTTATAAAACAAATGCTTAAGGCAATACCTTGCTTCTTGGTAGGTGACTCGGGGCTCGCTGAGGATCGCTTAGCATAAGCCTGCTTCATCCTCTGAATGTTTTGCTTTTGAATCACTTCATGCTGTACAATGGGACGTGGGTAGTCTTCGCCCAAAATACACCCTGCTGCCTGCTGGACACTGCGCGGAGCTTTCCACGGCTCATAAATGTACTGTGCAGGGAACTTCTTCAGAATGGGAAGATACTTTCTGAATATAGAGGGAAGGAAATAACTATAATTAAAAATACATATTTAACCCAATTTCAGGATGCCAGCAGGGATCTAGCAGACATCTATACAGACAGGTGGAAACATGCAGTGGGATGATCAGGAACTGCAGGTCAGCGTGCAGCTCCTGGAGCTCTGACCTACACACATGCACAGAAGAGAAAAGGATTGGACAGACCAGCACAACAAACTACAAGAACAATGATAGTTAGGGTTTGGGTACTTATAATTAATAACTGAGAAAGCACAGAAAAGAAGGGTGTGAGGTGCACCGTTCAGTGGATCATGTTGGTTACCCCCTGCAGCGTAGGCCTATAGCAGCATATCTACAAGGAAGCTACTGTATGTTAGTCATAGTCTTGTCCTGTAGCTGCAGCTATGACTACTGGCACACACTAGATTTACACCAACTACAGAAAATCTACTACTATTACTGTGATCTAGAGAACAAACACACCATTTTGCCCGGGAAGCAATTAGGTGGTTCATCTTGATTGCCATTCTGGGGCTTGTCCACCTCTGTAGCCACTACACTACCACTCCCCCCTACATTTGGATACTCTAGGAACTACGAGTAAACCTGCACTCTGACAACAGAGAGATATATTAGGAACATAAGGCTCTATCAGGTCTTGCAAATATTGCGAAGCTAGGCCGTTTTTGGCTTTATACAAAATTAATACAATTTTGGATGGATTTCGTTTTACGGAGAGCTAATGGAGGGAGGCTAACACTGGAGAGACGTGGTCTCTCTTGTTGATTCCTGTCAGCATTTTGGATCAGCTGGAGCCTATTCAGCAAATTACTTGGACATCCTGCTAATAACACATTACAGTAATCTAGTCGAGAAGATACAAAAGCATGAATTAGTTTTTCCGCATCACTCTGGGAGAGGATGTTCCTAATCGCTGCGATATTACGGAGATGGAAAAACGCTGTTTTACAAACCTGAGGAAGTCGCTAAAGCTGAAGGGAGGTCAGTCAGTCAATCAGGACAGTGCAATAACTTTGTGCAATATTACATAACACTTACCGGTATTTCTTTTTTATCCATATAATTTTATTTATGGCACTGCACTTTTTATTTTTATTTTTTGAATTTCTATTTCTATTTTTATCTTTCTAATCACACCGGGCTTTCCCCAAAACATCTATCAATTGTAAATAAAGGCTATGTCGTTTTCTGAACACCACAGAGACAACCAGCAACATCTTACTTGATGTAGTCGCCATTTTTGTCTGTCTTCTTTCCGAAGGCCACTGGAGAGTAAACCCTGAAATACTGGTGGAAGAAGGTGCTCGCTGACAGCCACTGCCAGTTCCCAGCATTCAGAGCCCAGTCTCCATCCAATAACAGCTCCTCAAACACCTTCAGATTGAGGAAAGAACATGTTAAACTAGTACTCTCTTGACAATATAACACTAACTATAACAATAACAGACTTGTAGTGAGTTTTAAATATAGCACTATTTCTTTACTTCATCAAATCGTCTCTTTGTTAGGACTACACCACCCACAACACACTCAGATGGATATTCTTACCCATCAAGACAGCAGATGCTGATATAACTCTGATCATATGCAACTTACTTACGTGATTTCTACAGTATCGTCACATTCAAGTATTTTAGTGCCACATGACTATACTACAAGTCAAATGTGAGTAATTCTGGTTGTTCTCATAAAAAGTTCTGACGGAAAGACCATTTTGCAGAAGGCTCCAAAACTAATTGACAAACCTTCTGCCCTTCTTCCCAGCTGATCCACAGATCTCCCCTGGTGAGGAAACAAGCAACAGCATGTCTGGCCAGGTGGTGGATCCAGCCTTCTTGTCTAAGCTGAGTCATGATGGCATCAATGAATGGGAAACCAGTCCGAGACTTAAAAGATACACAACACAATACTAAATCAATTATTCATGACAAAGGAGGGAGAAAAAAAAAAACAACCTCTGTGACCGATTACATTTCACTTTTCAACCATAGTACCTCTCTCCATGCAGAAAGATATTCAGGGTTTGTGTCCCAGTCCACCTGAGTACACACATGGTTCCCCTCCATCCTGTTAAAATTAGGGATACCAACACTGGCAGTATAGAAGAACTCTCTCCAGAGTAACTGGCCATGAAGGGAAACCGGCGGATCGGAGTGCTTTTTCTGCATAAATCACACAAGACGGAATAGGATGAGAAAACTCATATTACAGAGTTTGAGGTCATGAATTTTTGCAGCTTCATTTAAGTTTCATTAGATGCATTTGCACAGTGATTAGCCACTCACCCCCCGATAGACCTCAGTGAGCTTCCACCAGAAGGTTCTGGCCGACAGGCAGCCGAAGGTGAGATAAGGACTGAGGACAGTGGTGCTGGGGCTTAAAGAGTTTGGGGAGGTCTGAGGCTTCTCAAAGCCACACACCCATCCCTGAGAAAAGGAAACCAATGAAAAGTGATGATCAGAAACTTATTTTATCAGTCAGAACAAGGGTTTTTCATTAAACCTCATAAAATAGCTAGTGTGTGCGTTCTCCTCTTTACTAATCCAACATGAATTTTGCTGATTCTTATCAAAGTTCAAACCCTTCAGACCTGCAGTTAAAGATGACTGGTGAACGTGTGGGAGCCACCAACCGTTTTTTTCATGTGTTCATCCAGTCTTTCCAGGGCCTCCTGTTCTCCCCCTGGAAACATCTCCTCTCCAAGAGATGTGGTGTCCAGACCGAGCTCTTCCAGGGAAGGAATCCCGTATTGCTCCTCATCTTTCCCTGAACAAGGTGTCTTAACATCTTTGACAGAAAAAAAATGTATTTACTCTCAATTGCTGCTAAAATCTTACATTTACCGTATTTTCTGGACTATAAGCCGCTACTTTTTTCATAGGTTTTGAACCGTGCGGTTTATACAAAGGTGCGGCTATTCTGTGGATTTTTCTTCCACCGCTAGGGGGAGTGCTAACCGGAATTAGAATAAAAACTAAGAAAAAATAAATGCAAAGAAGAATACACTACTTCTTCTTTAGCAGATTTCAAACAGATAAATAAATACCGGTTATTTTCTCTTGGTTCTATTCCGTTTTAATCAGCAAAGTTGCTGCCGTGTTAAAAGACACTGTTAGGAAAGGATCTATTTAGGTACAAACATGTACATCATTTACAGTTCAGAATCCTTCTGTACATGTAGTAAATATGTAATCTAACAACAGAAATATCTGCGGCTTGTATATCTTTTTTTTTTTTTTAAATAGAGCAGATGCGGCTTATATACAGGTGTGGCTTAAAGTCCAGAAAATACGGTATACATCAGGCAAATCCTGGAACACAACACAGTGAAATTGTTATTTCCAAACAAAAAAAAAAAAAATCTATTTTAGAGACCAATGGTTGTCTACCTCTCATGTCTTCCATGGTTGGGGCAGGAATTGGTTTCTTTGGTTGACCGAGCGCTTTCAGTACTACTTGGAAACGGTTGTAAGTAAGAGGAGGCTTTCCATTGTTTTCCTCAATTATCCTATGAAGATAAAAAACAGCAAAATAAAGCATAAGCAACAAAGAACATCAGTGGGTGAAAACGTTCTGTACATGCTCAATGAGAGTAATACCTGTCTATATCATGAAGAGTATGTGAGACTTTGTAGATGACATCAATGTTATGTTCCTTAGCCAGCTCTGTCACGTTTTTGTCACGGCTCAGGCTGTAGGGCTCCGTGTCGTACTCGTAGGTCAGCTTTGTCACATTCCACTTGTTGAACAATTTGGGGAAGACATCCTCGGGCTTTCCTCTCACAACGAACAGCCTGAAGGAGTCAAACGCACCAGCTAGAAACTCCAGACTTGCTTTCATGCTACAATTATGAGTTCAGCGCAATGAAATAGCACTCAGAAATGTTAAAAGCAGTTTTAGGAATGTGTGTGTGTTTCTACCTAGAGTTGAGTTTCCTCAGGCTCGAGTCCAAGTCTCTGAGACACCCAATGAGGAACCTCCAGCGGTTGGTACCCACATGGGTGTTGTATTGGTTAGGGTCCAGGATGAAGACAGGGTAGAGCTCCTTACAGTCTCTCAGAGCAGCCATCAGAGCTGGGTTGTCATGCAACCTGAGTCCCTTACGGAACCAGTGAACACATGTATGAGCCATGAGGGTGGATCTGTCAAGGTAAACATGACACAAATTATTTTCAAAGTGTGAAAGGAACTAAGAAACTACACAAGCTCCAATCTACCGCACTGAAGTTAGTTTTAATTTGGATATTCGGTCTGGGTCCGTGAAATGTAGTTTATTTTAACTTAAAAAGTTGGCATTTCTAATGTGATTCCATCAGCCCCACCTGTTAATAAGTTGGATAACTTCTGCTTGTGCAGAGCAGAGCTTTTATTCTGAAACTGAGGAGCTCAGGTGACCTTGCTACAAAGTACTAGAGCAGGGGTGCCCAATCCTGGTCCTCGAGAGCCCCTATCCAGCATGTTTTAGATGTTTCCCTGCTTCAGCACACCGTGATAAAAGTAGCTGTTTCAACAATAGAACTGTCCAGACCTTTATGACAAGGTAATGATGACGAGTAATTTGAATCAGGTGTGAGGAAGCAGGGAAACATCTAAAACAGAGAGACAGTATGACAAAGAGAGAGTATGGAGGACCAAAACTAACATAATTTAAAATAAAAAGTAGAAATATATATATATATATTGTTTTCCCTCAAACCTGCATTTTTGCAAAGAAAGGTGTTTAGATTTTTTTCCTTTTCCTTTTGTATTAATTTTTATATGTACATTTTGGCGTTTTAGCTCAATAGCTTTCAGGTCATGTGATCAATTGACTGAAAATCATTGTTGAAATTCAACAATATAACACATGTATGTATTACATATATATATATATATATATATATATGCAATGCATACATACATATATATATATATATATGCATACATACACATATGCATGCATACATACATATATATGTATACATACACATATATATGTATACATACACATATATATGTATACATACACATGTATATATGTCTTTTCAGGGACCAACGTGCAATGACCAAACGACAACAACAAAAGAATTGAAGTTAAACCAAAAAACAAACAAGAAGAAGAAACAAGAAGTTCAACCAAAAACATGCAAAAAGCTTTTCAATGTACAATTTACCTTTGGTGAGTCTTAATCAAAGTTCATGTCCGCTCTGTTCCTGTTTTGTACCTCGAAAATGCATCAGTTTGGTAACAAGCACGTTGACTGTGTTACCAAACGTGAAACTAGTGTGTTACGTATCTGTAAAAGCCAATCAGACGGTGGTAAAAGGACACGTGGCTCGGCCTTCGGCAGTTCGTCAGTTCAGCCACCAGATGGCGGTATAACGCAGTCAATGTATCATGTTAACGCTTTAAAGTTGCTCAAAAACCTCGTCTGTTGTCGAGAGATATCGTCTAAAATATGTATGATTCCCTCTAGTCCAAAAAATAACAACAGAAAAAACCCAGGAGCAAATATCAGATAGATAGATCCTCCATGGTGCCAGAGTGATCGGCGTCGCACCAAAGACACCAGTTTTTGGCCTCTGTGAACCATCCGCTCATCGTAGCTCGCCGTGATCGTATAGTGGTTAGTACTCTGCGTTGTGGCCGCAGCAACCCCGGTTCGAATCCGGGTCACGGCATTGAACACAATGTCACGGCAGATGAGCGTTCTTTTGATAACTTTTAATCCCTTATAGGTTTTCCCCTATTTACGGACATTTTGACACGATTGTTTTACATAGAAAAACAACGCATGCAGGTCTTCAAGATGAATTTAAAACATGATGGTCGATATAATTAACTTACCGATGGTTTTAAAATTTGTTCTTAATTCAACTATTTAAATTTTGTTGTCAGTTCAACTTGCATTACAAAAAATATTTTACTTGACGGACAAGGTTTTCCTTATTTTCGCTGACGTTTCCCGTAAAGCATCAACAGGGGGCGATATTGTTCAAGAAAAAAATATAGTTAGCCTACACTTTATACTGTAGGTTAATTTACCAACAATAATCTTTCAGAGGAAGATGATTTGTAAACTGCTCTCATTCATTTTTATTCAAAGCCTCAACAGAAATGTTCAAGTAATGTCATGTTGTACTGCAGCTTGCAGACATGGCTGCCTTACTTTTTATTTCATTTGTTTCCAATTACAATATACTATAGTCTTTCTCGTTCACCCTATTTCAATTTGTCACATTTGTAATAGTCAACAACAACATGAAAGACGCAGCCAGTATTTCATTTAGATGAGTCTTAGAGAAATTTCAGTTTGTTTTACTTTGGTATTAAACGAGTTGTGCTAAAGAAATCGACCCATGAAGAATGAAACAAAAATGTATAATTATTAGGACAATTGTATATTTTTTCTTAGAAATAATTTTCTGTATACCCAACCTTAACAGATTTGAAAAAAAAAAAATGAAATTGTGATCAAAGTCTAGACTGTCATTTTTAAATTCAGAGATTTAACACAAATATGGCATTGATGAAGCCACATGTGGTTTTTCCCAGAATGGGAAAGTGTGTTTAAACTTTTGACTGGCAATGTGGGTGAAGTAGGTCCTTGGAAGCTGGGGTGAAAAACAAAAAAACATCTGTAATGGATAGTAAAAACTTATGTGGTCAAATCAACAGTCTGGTCTATTCTTAAAAAGAGGGAAATCACTGGTTAGACTAACAAAGATCTGGAAGACAACTAACGTGGATGATTGCAGAATCCCCTCCTTGTAGAAGTAAAACCCCTAACAACATCACAAGAAGTCAAGAGTACTCTGTAGAATGTAAGCATGGCCTTAACAAAACCCATTCCATGAGTAGAAAGGGCCTAACCCAGACACACTGAAGAACAAGAAAATCATATTAGAGTTTGCCAGAAAAGTTAAACAACAAACCTCCAGTCCTCCGGAATCTAATTATTTTAGAGCAAGATAAACTTGTATCAGAAAGATGGGAAAAGAAAAGCATGAAGAAGGAAAGGAGCAGCTCTTGATCCAAAGCAAACTGCATCATGTGTCAAACATGGAAGAGGCAGTGTTATGGTATAGGAATGTGGCTGCCAGTGGACTGGGTTTAGAATCAGAATCAGAAATAAGTTTAATGCCAACTTTGTTTCAAACACACAAGGAATTTGTTGTGCTTATTAATGATGTGGCTGGTGTCAGGAGCAGTGAGATGAATCTGAGATGTATAAGCTCTCTGCTCACACTCAGCCAAACACTATAAAACTGATGGGACGATGTTTCACCGTGCATATGGATGAGGTTTTAATCATAAACACATGTCTGGACCTATCTGTATGTTAAAGGAGACATATTGTTAAAATAAATAAATAATTTTCTGACCTTGAGCGTATTTATTTGGGTGTCTGACATGGCTATAAAATAATTTGCAGATGAATCACAGAGCCAGATCAGAGCAGAGGGCCGCACAAAATTGACCTCTGACTTTAGGAATTTAAGACACTGTAATAGAATTGGTTCATCTCTCACTGCAGATCAGTGGAATCTAATATTAAAGCAGTCAACATCCATTTGCAGCTGTGTGAGATATAGAATTACACAATTAAAAATTATACATAGAGCTTATGTCACGCCACATAAGTAAAAAAAAAAAAGGACCCAAATGTCTCTGAACTGTGCTGGCATGGCTGTGGTCAGCTTGGTACATTTATGCATCTACTATGGTTCTGCCCAGTGGTCCAACAATTCTAGTCTGAAGTAATTGATATTTTAAAAGCTATTTTCAATATTCATATTCCTCAATGTCCTGTTGTATGTTTATTGGGGAGTGCAGTGAAAAATATACATGTAAAAATTATGCAACATATCATTGCTCTAGCTTTTCTGTCTGTGAAGAGGACAATACTTATGAATTGGAAGATTCGCAAGCCAAACTGCTTTCATAAATACAATTGGCTGAAGGACTTTTTGGAGTTATTGTCAATGGAAAAGGCAACCTCAATCCTTAAAGACAATGAAAATGGCCAATTTGCCCCATGGACTGTCATTAGAGAACACCTGAGAATAATGGAACAATAATATGACCTGCTGTGTTGGTCACATGCTTTTTATTTTATTCTACTTAGTTATTTTTCTTTTAGAGCTGGACCTGAACTGATGCTAGAGGCACCATCATCTCTAAAGTTTATCTGTACCAACCCTTCCCCCCACCCTCTTGTCTTTTTTTTTGTCATTGTAATGTTTTTCTTTTTGCTATGCACTGTAAGAAAAGCCCGTAGAAATTACCGTAAAAAACTGTGAAATAGCAACGGTGAAGGACGTTAAATGTTACAGATAAAAATCTTTGTTGACATTGTGTCAGAGTTTGTCTGTATAACGTTTAATAACTAATTTAATGAAGACATTACTCAAAGAATTCAATGATAGTACGTAGATGTTTATTTCACAACAAAACACCGCTGTTAATACTACAAAATATGTTACACAACACACAATCTTTTAATAAAATAAGTGGAAAAATTCTGTCAAATTTCTGTCTTTTACTTAAGACTTACTTAATTACTTATAATGAGGCTTTTACCGATTAATAATGCCTCTATTTTGATGTTTTCCAGTGAAATTTAATGGGATAAGATGTAAATAAGCAATGGCTGCACGTAAATTGTACAGGAGAAAATAGCTTTAATGAAGGCATAGTCATGCTAATTTGGCTGAAAATGGATGTTGAATTTACCAGTTTTGTACGTAAATTGTATAATGTTATTTTGTAAAGGATTACAGTTTAAAATTGTAAAATTCACAGGTTGTTCTGTAATGTGTTTTACAATCCGCTGTATCTTTTACAGTATTAATCTGGCAACCACAGCTGCCAGTTTTTTTCCGTAAAAACAACGTTTTTTTTCTTACAGTGTGTGAAATGTGGTGTTGTTAACCTCTTTTTTTGTCTTCCTTTTGAAAAATAAAAATTATAAATAATAATAATTTAAAAAAGACACTGTAATAGGAGTTGAAAATCCTAACCATATCTCAAAATGACATCTAATTTGGCCAGAGAGCACCTGTCTGCTCTGACCGGTGGATCCAGAGCCCCTGCTGTGTTATTATTCTCGACCATGTGGCGACAGTCACGACGTGACAGCAGCCTATCGGAATGTCGCCTCCTGTTGTTAACTCTGAGAAAGGAGGATCCGATTCACTGCTCACTCGCTGCACGGACTGGTCTTCCCAATCCCAGCGCCAGTCTGCCCACCCGTGAGGCGTGAGAGGCATGGCAAAGGCGAGGAGACGCGGGGAGAAGGTGTGGTGAGGAGGGACAGTTTCCCCGGACCAGAGAGCAGCATCAGCATCAGCAGCAGCATCAGCATCACAGGCATCATCAGCAGCAGCACTGCTCCATATCCTCTCTGAGGGAAGAAGCGAGCCTGCACCTCGGCCACTCATCACACGCTCACACGCCAGTAAAACGATGCAGCACCGCCGCCTGCGCGCACTGCCGCCGCCGCTGACCCGGTGCTGGAGCGACGAGCAGGGACGCGCTTAACGTGACAGAAGGTGAACCTGTATCTATGTGGTGTGTTGCACTTCTCTCTGGTCCCGTTCACAGACGACCGAGAAGATGCTGAGCCGACTGATGAGCAGCAGCATCAGGAGTCTGGACAGGGAATGCAACTGCACAGTGAGGCTGCTGGACGACTCGGAGTACACCTGCACGATCCAGGTCAGTGAGTGCCAGCATTTCTTATCACCTTGCTGTGGAGGACGGGGTTTTTTTGGGGTTTTTTTTTTTTTTTGCACGTCCAGGTAAAACGACATTTGCCCGCTTATTTTGCTCTGTCATATTGCGTTGACCACAGGAAACATTTATGCTTTAGGTCTAATTATGAGTTTGTGGTCAGACACCTGTCATATATGAGGCTACAAATGCTGTTTTCGTTTCCCGCATGTGAGGAACATGCCAACATGACGTATGCGGTGCATGCGTTGCATTGTAAATATCCAGGATTAGCAGATTGCACTATATAACATCATAGAAAAATTATAACAAAATGCAGCTATGAACTGTGGTCATTTCTGCAGCATTATGTTTCTGCATTACTTTGGATCCTTTAATCTGGATAATCTGGTCTGGAACAATTTCACTGCATGATTTAAAGGGGATTTCTGGATCCCCTGGCAACATGGACCAGGTTTTGGCATGAGGCCTATAATATTTAGATGCTGTTTATATTTCAGTTGGATTTCCCCACTAGTGTTTACAAAGCAGGTGTTATTGTCTGCTTTGTCCTTCAGCCTGAAGCTGGTGCTTGATAGAGGAATCGGTGTTTTGCAGTGATGCAAGCACCTTATCATCAGTTGTGTTCATATTTGTATGCCTTTATTTTTTTATTTTATCAGAATAAGCAGATAACAACAATTTTTTAAGGGTTTCACATCAAAACCTTGAAAGATATATTCTTGGCATCTTCAAAGCACAATGGGAAATGCATAGTGGTGGTTCCTCCAGCTTTGTACTAACCGTCATAGAGACGTTGACACTGTTAACCTTGCAGAGTGTGTGGGTGAAGCACTCAGTGGAATACACACAAATACAAAGGTGGTTTTGAGGACTTTAGTAAGTGCTTAGTCTGCTTATGGACAGTTTGTTTCTTCTTTTTTTGTTTCTTCTTCTTTTTTAAACACAATTACTGTATAGTGCGAATGCATGACAAGATTTAATAGATGTGTGTTTGAAATAAATAAATAAATTAGTAAAAAAAAAGACAATGCAGGGTCTGTCTTCGATATGACAGTATACAGAAGGGAACCATTAGGGCTTTTTAAAGTCTGTAGAGAAATTCAGTATATCAGAATGAGATAAGTGCTGGAATCAGTTTCTTTGGAGGGCAGGGCAGGACAAGGTCTTTCAAAGTCATGGTGGACAACTTAGTGAGACATGGGGTCTCTATGAGAACGCCAGGCCACTTAATGCCCATCCTTGCAGCCATCCTTCTTATAACTTCACCTTTGCTGTCAGGTTTGAAGAGTGTCATGGTGTCCAGCTTCACATCAGCTGTAAGGATTTCAGGGTCAGCATTCTCCTCATCTCCTTCAAAACTGTTGGACTTGTCACTTGAAATAGATTAAACTCTTGCGCTGTCACCAAACTCCAAAGGGGTGTCCTCATGTTTGTTGTCATTGGCAAACCAGAGTGTTTACTTGCTCTCTTGGAACCCAGCTGGCTGGTTCCTGTAGGGATGGTGTTTCCAGGGTGGTCTGTCATCTCCCTCCAGCTGCCTTTGGCATGAAGCACATGGGTATCTGCAGCAGTTTTGTTACTCCCGTTTACATCCTCCGAGTGACTGGCACCTTGATCTTTTACATCCTGAGGGAATGGTTCAGGTCCACTAGCTCTGTCAGGTCTGGGGGAGAGTTGAAGCAGTAACAAGCTAATATGCCAGCTTGTTGCAGACAGCGAGTATTTGGTGACAGTATACCCAAATCCGAACGCCTTTGTTGCACCAAGTTGAGTTCTGTGCCCAAGGTGTTAGCTTTGTGAGCAGTATAACTAATGTGTCATCTGAGCGCCTCTTCTGTGAGACTTAAGAGAAAATTCATCATCAGATTCTTATTTTCAAAGGAGCTCCTGCCTCCAGGGATCTGACATTGCTTTCTGTCTTTCAACACTGATGTGAAGATAAAGAGCTTCTGGAAAAAACTATGCGTGTGTTCCATAATACCAAAATATATATAAAAGGGAAGCAAAAAAGAAGGTAGGGTCCATAACCCCCTTACGTTAGGGACTTGACCTATATTTATTTGGATTTGTAATATATTTGCAACTCCTTTCCCTCATAAGGTATCTGTATCCTTTGCACACTGTAATTTGAAGGGGAAATCTCTTTTATTGTTCATATCTTGCTCTACAAAGTAGCTCTTTGAAGGTTCGGTTTTGAAGACCTTGACAGCAGCATGAAACTACTATAAATACAAAGTTTTAATGGTGCATTGATGTCCCTAACAGAATGTGCTCTCTCTCATCTTATGTGCACTATGTTTCCTACTAAGTTTATACTCTTTGGGCCAGTGCAAACACACAGGAGCATACACATTTGCTTATTTTGAAGAAAATAAAGTCATTTTCCTCCTCTGAATAATGCCCTTTGTTTTTCAAGACTGTCACAGAGAGAACGATATAACATGTGTTCAAATTGGCATGTTTTATCCATGATACCTATATAGCTGCAGTTTTATTCAAAAGCTTCATATATATGTTCACAAAACTGATATTTTTATAATAGCCTACCACACTTTAAGGCAGCTTGTCCTTTGTCTCAGGCAGATGTCTTTAAAATATGTTTTCTTTACTTCTTCTGCCTGAATATTTCTCAAAAAATGATTTGTGAATGAAATGAAGTGTCTTAAATCAGTCTGAAATAAGGCCTTTACATTTATTGCTCATGGTTGTCCTCATCCATCCATCCATCCATCCATCCATCCATCCATCCATCCATCCATCCATCCATCCATCCATCCATCCATCCATCCATCCATCCATCCATCCATCCATCCATCCATCCATCCATCCAGGCTGTATTCCTCCTGCAGGCAGCACAGGTTCAAGTCCCAGCCTGTCTGTACTGCAATGCCCCCCTCTCTCTACCCATTTCCTGTTAGTACTTTCTCAGTAAAAGGCCACTTGTGCCACAAAAACCTTTAAAGGTAAATAAGTATTGCTAACAAGTGGTAACACGATTGCTTGTCCATGAAATGTAATTCATATAATCATGTTTTCTGTGTGACGTGAGGGATTACACAGTCAGCTGGATGTGGATTTCTGTTCATCCTCATATCTTCTTACTATTTTCATCTTCACTGAAGAAGAAGCACCACATGTTTGACTTAATTGCTGCCTTGACTGACAGCTTATATTTGAGCTTTAAATGTTAGTGTGTTTCTGCCACCAGTCTGATCATGTGTGTCATGTTTTTTCACGAGTTTTCTTTAACAAAGAGCGATCAGAACTTGTTCCCCCTTGACCTCTAAGCAGCTCCTTCAACCAAGCACCAGTCAAAGTGTGGCTGTCATGTTTAGCTGATTCCACTCTTTCAGCAACTGAAAGCCCACAGCAGGGAAATAATGCTTAATTTCTCATGTAGCTTTCATTGAGAGGGATCAACTCTCTATTGGCTTAAGATTCCCAGCATGAGACATAATGAAATATGCTATTATTTCACATTACAAGCCTCTTGATAAAGCATAAATGGTCTAAATGGAATCATAAAATAAGCTCTTCAGGTTAACCAAGTGTCTGTTGTTTAAAGGGACAGCATTGGCATTATTTGCTGGCATTACAATTAGTGACCGTGACATTCGGGCACTTTAATGATCATGTTTTACACAAAGAGTCTGTAAAGCTGAATAAACCCAGCTGATCACATAATTTCACACCTGTATAACTGACATAGTGCAGGTTGATAACATGGGGAGCATACTGAAAATGAGAGTGGATGGTTGGTTGCCTTTCCTGAGCACCTCAGAGATGTGGCCCAGAAACAAAGGTCCCTCTGGGCTCAGAAGTGGTCACACTTCCCGTTTAGCTCAATTAGCCTACACCTCAAAGCGCTGCTCCTACACTGAAATCACATCATCGGCGAATGATGATAGTTATGACCTTCATAAAAACATTTTATCATCAAGGCAGCATGGAGTGGAAAAGAAAGGCAATCAGGCACAGGTGAAGCAGTCAGATTGTAAATTTATGATAAGAGATAGGACTCCAGATTATTCCCTTTGCCCACTGGCAAAACAGGATTATCAGCCTCATCATAATTTACTACAAACATACATTTCTTTGTGAGTCATTGTTGACACTGTTCACCATTATATCATGATGCTTGAATATCATGATGCTTGAACTGTTAGCATAGTTTTGCCTTTCAGAACATTCAGACATTCGCATCCACAGGTTCATGTACGAATTACAAAAAAGAACCAATATCGGACTGATAAACAGATTAGTTTGTGGCTAAAAACAATAGGCAGATCTTAAATCTGTCAGGGACCCAGATGCAGGTGAGCAGGAGTTCTAAAAAACTGATTTATTTACTCAAAAACAGAACCAAAAAAACTGCTAAGCAGGATACAAAAACCAGACCGTGAACAAGAATCAAAAACTATGACAAAACCTGGCGTAAAAAACATAGAGAGATGAAACAGGACGGACCCGCAGGGAGCAAAGGAAAGACAAGACTAGACATACACAAGGGTTAACGAGACACAGGTGCAGACGATCAGGGCCGATGGAGAACAGGAAGGTCAAAGCAGAACTTAAACACAAGGACATGGGCTTCAAAATAATACAGGAAATGTCAAACCCTGACAAAATCAAGTGTGTTTCTTTTTTCATTTGTTCTTATACTCAAGTTGTGTCCTGCTCTCCCTCAAACCTTTGACTTCTACTCAAAACATCCATGTTTGTGGGAAAATTGACTCCTCTTCAAAAGTATTTCTCCATATTTAAATTCCTTTCAAATATAACTGTATTGGATTGGTTTGTTTCAGCTGAACTCACATCCGGCACGTGGATACATTTCTTAGCTGTGGGTATTTGTGCAATGGGAAATCTAAGGAACTGCTTGAGAGATTTGGGTGATTGACACCTCGATAGAAACTTCACAACCAGTAGGATCGACAGGCATTTCACAAATTCAAATTGGATCAGGGATTATCCAGTCAGAACTAAGAAAAGTTAGCATGTTTTTTAAAGATAGTTGTTGGTGGTCCAGCTTTAGTGAGCCCCTACATGTAACAGAAATTATACAAAAAAGGAAAAATAATGTTGATTTGTTTGCATAGACAAATAAAATTGATCTCCATGTCTTGTTTGGGGCGGCTGCCTTACATCAAGAAGCTCCCGGTCTGAATGTTCCCGCCTGTGGAGTTTCTGTTTTGCCTTTCCCCCAATGGGTTTTCTAGGTATTCTGCAGTTTCCTCCGAAAATCTAAACGTATCCATCTTGGATAAACTGGTGAGTTGTCTGCAAGTGTGCTGACCTGTGGTGTACCTCTGCCTCTCGTCCAATGACAGCTGTGTTAGACTGTAATAATATTTTTGAAGCAGTGGGATTTCCTTAACCAGAACACAGTGCATATGCATGTACACCTGACCTGAAGAGTTATGTTAGCTAGTCACTTTTGCTGCTATAATTTAAATTCACCAACAGATAAAAATTTGTTGGATGATATTGAGTTGACAGATGCTGTAAAGTTTATATGTAATAAGACTTTGTGTCAAGTGCTCTAAGGTTATGTTTATTATAAATGTGTTGACCAAATTTAATTGAAATATAATTGAATACTGTGTGATCTGCTGAACATAGTTATCTAAACCAAGCTTTAGAGATGTTTGACATGGAGGGAGGTGGAAGTTTTAACCGTCACGTTCCGTGTCTGAAGACCCGAGTATAGGAAGCAGGAGTAATAATGCTTTTGATTTATAAACTAGTGTTTTGTTTTAAGATTTGAACAGAATAGGCTTAAAGTGACAGCTGACCAGGCGTAAGGAGTGGTAATGTTTAAACAAATTTGATAAAAGAGGCCCGCACAGGGTTGAGGTAACAGTCCAGAGAGAGGGTTTGTAGTTCTGGAAGAGAAACGGTCAACGCTAAGCAGACAGGCCAGGAACAGAATAAGTCCAGGGGGGTAGAACCAAACAATATCATATAATGCAGTAAGAGGTACCAGTTGGTGTGAACCAAAGAACTAGAAGAGCAAGCTTGGGTCAGAACCGAAGACGGCCAGAGGTACCGATCAAGGCAAAGACTTGGTCCAATAAAGCAGTGTTTTCCAACCCTGGTCCTCAAGGCCCACTGTCCTGCATGTTTTAGATGTTTCCCTTCATCATCACACCTGATTCTAATTAATGGTCCTAATTAGCTTGTCATCAAGGCCTGAACAATTCTGTTGATGACACAGCCACTTGTATCACGGTGTGCTGAAGCAGGGTAACATCTAAAACATGCAGGACAGTGGGCCTTGAGGACCAGGGTTGGGAAACTACGCAATAAACGATCCAGGTCAGCAACAGTTCAACAAAGGGTTCCAGGCTGAGCTACCAATGAGGATGAGGCAGGAGACGGGTCCAGGAAGAGCAGGCCACAGTCAGAACTAGAGAAAGGCAGATGAACTCAGGCAGTTACCAATCAGGGCTGGGCTGAAAACACAGGTCTGAGGAAACAGGTCAGGTTCAGAATAGCAATCAACTTGATTAAACAGGGACAGGAACCGGTGATTAGCTGGCCGGGTGACAGGCACAGATAGGAAATCCAAATATGGGCAGAAAACTGGTAATAGGAGGCAGAGTGAGCAGGATAGTGACAATTACATACAATGCTGCACGCAGTTAGATATTTAGAAAAAACAAAAAACAAACCCTTAATACAAATGCAGAGCAGGTAAGAAACAGGAGAACACAACCATGAAGCACGACAAACGGACTGGGAAGGGAAGGAGCAAAGATGGAACAATAAGTGACTGCTTTTGAAACAGCGTCCTGCATACTGTCCATCCAATGAAGTAAATAGTAAGTTCTGCATTTGTTAGTATGTAGTATGCCACACATATATTTTCCCAGAAGTAGCACACTCGACAGACTGACAACCAGTCCAGACCCTAACCCCACCTTTTGACTAAAGAAAGCTGAGATGAACTCCAGTCGACCCTGCGACCCCTAACAGCACCATCCAGATATATTTACATATTACATAGTGTGCTTACTGCATTTTGGCAAAATCCGTATGGACTACTGTAGAATGTGATTTAAAAAATGACCAATGTTGAAATTAGTTGGAGAGATAGGTGTGGACAGCACTGAGAAAACACTGAGAAGAAAGGACAGACTTTTCAAAATAAAACATAGAACAAAGGCATCAAACTAAGATCAACAAAACCTATAAATCTATAACCTATAAATAGTGCCTCCAGCATGTCCTTGGTCTACCCTTAGACATGTCCGATAAACCTTACCAGGGAGGGGTCTAGGAGGCATCCTAACCAGATGTCCGAGTCATCTACCCTGACCAATTACTGAGCTTCTCGCTGATGTGGAAAAACCTGCCTAAGCTTTTTAACACATTCTTCCCAACTAGGTGAATAACCGGACTCAAAACTGAGTGTCTAAGTTACCAAAAATAAGACTTGATAGATGATCCAGAATTCAGTAGATTTAAAGGTATAGTCTGTGATCGTATTCAAAAACATTTATCGTTATGCTGGTTGAAATGGTCCTTCCATCCTGAGAGTAGCCAGTGAATAATGTGTTCAGAAAAGGAAAGAAAAACATCCGACCTCTCTGACAGCTTTAATCCTGTAAAAACTCTAACCAATCTGTTTTTTGCGGTCCGAATGAAACGGATTGGTCAGAGGACCAGAGGCTTGGCAGGGGGAAAGAACCAATCAGATGCCTTCATTTTCAAGTCCCGCCCACGCCCTCCTCCATCTCATGCGCGCATTCTGCTTCCAGACCCCTGTGTCCACTTCCCACGGGTCCTCCTCGGCTCAGTTAACCCCAGATATTTTTTTAGATTTATAAAAAAATAAAATTATAAAAAAATAAAGGATCCCAATAACTTTGATTGGGTGGGCAGGACGCACGTTTGGGTGGGCACAGCTCACCCCTGACCCCCCCCTAAAACCGGCCTCGCTTACAGGTGAATGAGACATGGGGTAGTTTTGTTGAAAATGTGCTGTCCAAAATGTCCTGGAAAACTCGACTCCTGCAAATGCGCGTTCCCCAAAGTTTGTGGGGGCGTGGCTTTGGACGGAGCGCTGACGGGAGGGGGAGGAGGGCGGGGCTTAGAGGAGGTGCCACTTTCAAATCTTGCTAGCTCTCCAACATCAGGGACCCTACCTTTAATTATACAATTACATGCAAAATGGTCAGAACATACATCAGGCGTCAAGATGAAGAATGACAATGAGACAGAGGAGCATACTGATTTTGAAGCGTAGAGCATGATACATTCTAGTAGACAAAACATTGGTGTTCTCACTGTTAATCTTTGTTGGGGCAAAGTACTAGTCTATACGACTATAGTCAACCAAAGCTACAGTATATTCTGCTGCTCTTGGCAGTTTGGGTTTCATCAAGTGTGGGAAACACTTTTTTCCCATCACACTTAATCTATCTCTAACGGAGACACCCTGCTGAGGAGACTCATTTCCACCTCATGTATCCGAGATCTCTGTCTTTTGGTTACTACCCACAGCTTGTGACCAGGTGAGGGTGGGAATGTAAACTGACTGGTAAAATCGATAGCTTCACCTTTTGGCTCAGCTCCTTCTTCAGTACGACAGACTAATGCAGCGACCGCATCATTGTGGACACTGCTACAATCTGCCATCTTGGAGTACCCGTTACAGGGGCCCCCGAGGGAGATGGTCAAATGCCTTGTCCAGGTCCACAGAGCACATATAAACTGGTTGGGCAAACTCCCATGCCCCCTCCAGGACCCTACTGAGGGTGTAGAGCTGATCTGCCGTTCCGTGGCCCGGAAGGAAACCACACTGCTATTCTTGAATCCGAGCTTAAACTATTCAAGAGACCCTCCTCACACCATTATCCCTAAAAATACCTTACTGGGGAAGCTAAGGAGTCGTATCGCTCTGTAAGTTGGAGCCCATCCATCATAAATCATGTCATTAACAAGTTTTATCTTTATGACTCCCCTGCATACTCACAATACGGCAGGTATAACATACAGTATATTTCTATCCTAGAACAAATTATGTGTTCATAACATAGAAAGCAGAATTAATGATAGAATAGCAGTGATGCAGAGGGATGTAGTTCATCAATGCGAGTAAGTGGTTTTAGTCCCCTGGAACCAGCTCAGATCTTTAACTTGCCAGTGAAATTAGGGCTGTTCTTTTAAAGCCAAATGCAGAACTTGGAAGGAGCTCATCTAGTTTGTGGCGTAAATGCATTATTGAAATAGGTTGTTCTTGTCTCCAAAGAGGCTTCTCTGCTCTCATATATTTTTCCCCTCGATGTGCACTGCTAAAATTGGAAGAGAGGGTGTAGCATATTTTGTTTTCATACAGGCAAGGGCCTGTTCTCCTGCTCGTGTTATCTTTATTTTAAAGCCACAGTCATGAAAAGTATGTTTCTTTTTCTTGCTGATATTTCCTACCAAAAACTGAGTGATTAGACTTATTTTTTTAATCAAAAATAAGTCTTAAACTGTCATTTTAGTAAAACATGGAATACAGATGATCATAGAGCTTACTGAGACCTTTAAAATTCCAGTTAGGTGTCGAATGATTGTTTTTTTTTATTCAGCTTACATCCATCCTTGTTTTCTGTTCAATTTGTATCTTTGTCAGTTTACATGTCAGGGAAGAGTCTGTAAAATAGTTTGATAACAGGATGACTTGCTCGTGTAAAGTTTTTGCTTTGTGACTGCTTGTATTCAAAATGATTTTATATTTAGTGCAGGGATCATAAATCTGGGTCTGATTATCGGAAAAGAAATCCGTGAGAGAAGCAAAAGTTGAATGTCAAACTTATTAGCTACCGAGTTTATATACATTAGTGTTGTGGTTCGGTAATTAACATAATTTTAAATTCTCACCAAACACTGAACACAAAGCAGAGCTGCAGCTGGTAGGAATTTAAATTTTGAAGATAACTAGCTTATTGTACGCCATCCTGATGGGATCGTACCACTTTTCTACTATAGTGGTTATGGACATTAGACTCAGTAGTTTTGTGGATTGTGCTTTCGGCTTGAAATGCAGCTTGCATCATCTGGGACATGCATCAGTACTCCCACTGCTGTCAAAACGTCCTCAGTCAGACTTCTTCCTCAGGTGTATTTGCTCAACGTCAGACAACTGACTTCTGCCAAGTCTGGAAAGCTTTCAGGTGTAGACTAAAAGGGCTAAGGGACATTTTTGACTTGTTCAAAGTGAGAAAAATCTGTGTTATTAACCGTTCTCTCACAGATGGCTGAAGGTGCTACACCTAACGTGTTGTTAGAAAAAGTGCTTGTATGCACAGTTAGTCATCCTTAAGGCTTGAGTACGCAGCATTAAACATACACTGAGTAAACTGATCTCAATTTCGCCTTATGTCCAAACAGAAAGCTCCCAAGCATTGCATTCAGGCAGAGCTTTCGCCTGCAGTAATCCGCACACTGGGAATGCGGGTCTAAGTAGATTTATTTCTTACCATTTAAAGACTTCATATAGAATAGAAGTACAGTAGGATGTGGTTTAGACGGAGCTCCTGCGTATCTTTCTTGCTGCCAGCTATGAGCCACCCTGCTGACATCTGCAAGAGCCCCGTCTTTCTGATGAGAAGACACCCTGCAAAATAACATGTAAATCCTTAATGTGTAGAAAGGGTGAGATAAGCCCCTCAAGGCTTTGGTGCACTTTCACCTTCTGACATTTGATTGTTCAACATGACAGTAAGATCTGACTCCAGTGAAGTCAGTCAGAGTGTTTCCTCTCCGATCCTCCCCAAATGTTACAGCATAAGGATAGATTTTGAATGAATAAAATCAAAATCTCTGCTCTAAAACTCTAGACAGACAGTTTCATGTGACAGGTTCATAGGAACTTGGCACATTTCCGGGAATTATCTTTTTCAGAGCAAAGAGTCATTATAAGCATTATATGTGAGAGTTACATGCACCCGCACATTTCAAGATTATTGGTCTGGTCTCTCCCCCACATTTACTAGGCCATGCTGCCAACTCAGCGACTTCCTTGCTTTATGTCCTGGGTTTTCAGTCCCCTCTAGCAACCTCTTTCTTTTCCTTTCAAAAAAGCAACTTGGGACAAATTTAGCTGCTTTCTTCAGGTTGAAGACTTTTGGAGACTAAAGGCTCATAAATGCTTCCTTTCGTACGTTAATAGGCATGTCCGTTTCAAGCGTTGTCATGCACCGCCCTCACACTTCCGTGCGTCTTTTACGTTGCTTTGGTTGTTAGGTCAATTAATCCACTGGTGGGCAGTGCTGAATTCAAGATTAATCTGCAATTAAATGATTATTGATCATTATCCAGACCAATAACAATTGTTATAAGTTTTAAGATTGTTATAAGATTTAAATATATTTTGATGTAATAAAAATTAAATTCAGAAACCTCAAATGTCTTGTTTATCCTCAATTCCCAGTGCAGAAAGACTGCTTTTAATCCTTGCAAGTAATAAGGGACTTTTCTTCTTTCAGTTGACTTTCCCAGAAAGCTTGTCTGTATTATTCCACATGGGATTATTTTTTTGAAAGGAGGTGTTTTTGATCGTTCCTCTTGTGACCAATATTTTACTTGTAGAGTCTAGCAAGTAATGGAAAGGTAATAAGGTTTCTGTGAATGTTTTTATTAACAGTGCACAGCATATAAAAACTATATTAGGCAAACAAATAAATACAAATACATTAAAAAAAGAACAATTACATGCAAAGACAACGAAGGATAGGTGGTTCTGAAGACCCATCATCACCACTCCTTTTGCTCATCGCTTTGTTGTGTGCACATACGGTGCAAATTTGTACACCTCCATTTGTCTTTCGCCATTTTTGGATCCACTCTCAAATGATGAGCAATCCTCTCCCAGCTGCTTTATTATCTGCTTGTCCCTCTGCCCAGATGTTATGATGTCATATGGCTGAAGTTGTGGACACACTCACATAGCCTCTCTTCAGAAACTCCTGCAATGTCTACACTTGTTAGGGCCCGAGCACTTACAGTGCGAAGGCCCTATTGTATCTATAGGAATTTTTTTTTTTCTTTTTCTTTTTCTTTTTCTTCTGACGAAAGGAGGGCCTTTTTGCCCCCCTAAACGTGCCCAAAAAGTCACCAAATTTTGCATGCAAGTCAGGCCTGGCGAAAAATTTGATATTTAATGGTTTACATTAATGGGCGTGGCAAAATGGCTCAACAGCGCCCCCTTGAAAACTTTGTGACTCAAGCCCCACAATACGGTTTGACGTACATGCACGAAAATCGCTACACACCTGTATCAGTACACAACTTAAAGAAAAGTTTCTTGGCGACATGGCCGAAACCGAACAGGAAGTCAGCCATTTTGAATTAATCGTGTCACTTTGGCGCAATTTATGCCATTCCTTCGGCAGTTAATACGGCCCGAACCGTAACGTGCCCCCAAGTGTGTTATACATCAAAATGTGCGTCTCCATCCTGCGACAACACGCATTACTTTTCTCTTTAAAAAGCGTTACCGTGGCAACGCTAGACGCCAAAAAGCGCGCCCACCCTTCATCAGGTTGGTTCAGACCGAAAAAACTTTGCGCCTCAAGCCCCAGAATACGGTGTGACGTACATGAACGGAAATCGGTACACACCTGTATCATGTCGCAACTTGAAGAAAAGTCTCTTGGCGCCATGGCCGAAACCAAACAGGAAGTCGGCCATTTTAAACATTCTGAATTAATTGCGTAATTTTGGAGCAATATATGCCATTCCTTCGAGAATTAATACGGCCCGAACCGTAACGTGCACCCAGATGTGTTATACATCAAAATGTGCGTCTTCATCCTGCGACTACGCGCATTACTTTTCTCTTTCAAAAGTGTTACCGTGGCGACGCTAGATGCCAAAAAGCACGCCCCCCCTTCATCTGATTGGTCCATATTTGATAGTTCCTCAAAAGGCACCAAATTTGGCATGCAAGCCAGGCCTGGCGATACATTTGATATTTCATGGTTTGTATTAATGGGCGTGGCAAAATGGCTCAACAGCGCCCCCCGGAAAACTTTGTGCCTTAAGCCCCACAATACGGTTTGACGTACATGCACGAAAATCGGTACACACCTGTATCATGCCGCAACTTAAAGAAAAGTCTCTTGGTGCCATGGCCGAAACCGAACAGGATGTCGGCCATTTTGAATTAATTGTGTAATTTTGGCGCAATTTATGCCATTCCTTCCGCAATTAATACGGCCCGAACCTTAACGTGCACCCAGATGTGTTATACATCAAAATTTGTGTCTCCATCCTGCGACTACGCGCATTACTTTTCTCTTTCAAAAGTGTAACCGTGACGACGCAAGATGCCAAAAAGCGCGCCTCCCCTTCATCTGATTGGTCCATATTTGATTGTTCTCCAAAAGCCACCAAATTTAGCATGCAAGCCAGGCCTGGCGATAAATTTGATATTTCATGGTTTGCATTAATGGGCGTGTCCTAATGGCTCAACAGCGCCCCCTAGAAAACTTTTCTCTGCCATAACTTTTGAAAGGTTTGACATAAAGAGTCGTGGGTGGTGTCATGGGACTTGGCATTGAGTCCTTGACCATAATTGGTGACAATTAGCCCAGTCCCTTTTTCTGATTGGTTGTCCCTATTTCATGCTATAACTTTTGAATGTTTTGACATAGAGAGTCGTGGGTGGTGTCATGGGGCTCTGTAATGAGTCCTTGAGCTTCTTTGGCCTTAATTAGCCCCGCCCCTTCTTCTGACTGGTCGTCCCTTTTTTCTGCTATAACTTTTGAATGGTTTGACATAGGAAGTCGTAAGTGTCATTTCTGATATGCTTATGGGGGGCGGTTGACGTGAGTGCGAGGGCCCGTTCATCGCTGCTTGCAGCTTTAATTGTTGTTGTTGTTGTCTACTCCTCCTCCTCCTCCTCCTCCTCCTCCTCCGTCTCCTCCTCCTCCGTCTCCTCCTCTTCTCTGGTTTGTTCTTTTTGCTGATTGCATGTTAGCTATACTGCTCAACACTGCCCCTACGGTTTCCAGTGGTATTGCTCTGTTTGCTGCGTCAAGCAACAGATCAGCAAGGCCCCAAATTACGCGTGTAAATGACAGAAGAGTATCTGAGTATGAGTCTGAGTATCCATCTCATATCCGTCGAGCATGAATGAGCCTTAAAATGAAAAAACCTTCAGCTGCAGTCACAGCAGGAGATGTTCAATCCTTCATGTCCAGACTGGAAATCAATTCTGCCTCCGCGAATCCACCGCTGGCTGATCCTACACTTGTTCAATGGCACTGCACCGGCCTATAGTCTAAATAACGGAGGAGGATTGAAATTGTGACACACACACAAAAAAATCTACATACTAAGGGGTTTTTTTTAAGTCACTTTTTGGTCTCTCTCATGACTTTTTTCCCTTTCCCCTATAGCATGATCACAATTATATATAAATGGTAAATTATGCAGATTAGGCGATGCAGTCATTTATTAAGCATCTTATTACAACTTTTAGGACAGTCGATAGCGGTTTTCCTTACTGAGGAGTTTGCAACACTGTTACAAGGGTAAACATATCCACCCAGCACGGTTTTCACCAAAGAACCCATTCCACCTGATCAATTAGAGAATATTCATACCATGTCAACTCCAGGTTTTCCTGGTTGCCTACAACAATTCACTGCACAAGCTTAAACAAAGGTAATTTAGAACCCAGTTTGGCATAAAGTTTACGACGGAAGTGACCCGCCAGTGCAGACTGCTCAATATGAGAAGAGGTAATGTCAGATGAATCGCTGTCTCACAATATCCAGCTAAAACCGTATTCTTTTGTGACATATTCTCAAAGTTAGCCCCATGTCACATTAAACTTAATGAAACATTAGTTGGAAGGATTGCCTTTATGTTACAATAATATACACTCACCGGCCACTTTATTAGGTACACCTGTCCAACTGCCTGTAAGCTCAAAAATGTCTAACAAGCCAATCACATGGCAGTGTCACGGCAGAACTAAGATCTGGACCCAAATGCACGACCGGAGACCGGAGTTCAAAATAAAACAATCTTTTTAATGCAAAGTATCAACAAAAAAAAAATCACTCCTCAGAGGAAAATTCTCAAACTGCAAAAAACAAAGAAATGCAAGACCTGGCTTTAACAAATTGCCTGACATGGAAGCTAGAAACGAGAGGGGGAAAGTGAGTATCAAAATAAAACAGGAAGCCACGAGACAACATAGACACAAGACCAAACTAAACACAACTTAATGTTTCTTGGACATGACAGGCAGCAACTCAACGCATGTAGACATGTAGACATGGTCAAGACGATCTGCTGCGACATTCGGATGGTAAGGTCAGAATTTGGCATCTTCAACATGAAAGCATGGATCCATCCTGCCTTTTATCAACAGTTCAGGCCGGTGGTGGAGGTGTAATGGTGTGGGGCATATATTCCTGTATTGCTGCTGACCACGTCCATCCCTTAATGACCACAGTGTACCATCTTCTGATGGCTACTTCCAGCAGGATAACGTGTCATAAAGCGCGAACCATCTCAGACTGATTTCTTGAACATGACGATGAGTTCACTGTACGCAAATTGTCTCCACAGTCACCAGATATCAGTCCAATAGAGCACCTTTGTGATGTGGTGCAACGGGAGATTGGCATCATGGATGTGCAGCCGACAAATCTGCAGCAACTGCGTGATGCTATCATGTCAACATAGACCAAACTCTCTGAGGAATGTTTTCAGAACCTTGTTGAATCTATGCCACAAAGGATTGAAGGCAAAAGGGGTCAAACCTGATACTAGCAAGGTGTACCTAATAAAGTGGCCTGTGAGTGTAGATTGCAAGGTTTTTCCTTTTTTTTCCTGACTCTATTCCCCAAGTTTGTGCAAACAAACAAATTATTTAATTCGTCTATTTCATTGAAAGTCAACAATGATATAAAACGACCATAAATTCATAAGTCAGTTTTGTAAGGCCAAGAATGAGGACAAGTCCGCTCTGTAAAAGTAGGTGTCTAACAACCTTCTAAAATGCACCAGAATGCAGGAAATGGTATTACAGACAAGCAGCACTGCTTTCATTTTGTGTCAGAGACATATAAATAACAGAAAACAATTAACTATGCAATGGAAATCAATAAAGTTGACTCACAGATAGGCATCATTTCAGACTGATATTGTATCAAATCCAGGTTATGTTGTTGCCTCTGGTGCTTGATGTTCTTCGTGCGTAGCTTAGCCTGCATTTGCTTCCCTGATTGTACCTCTAACGCTGATGCTGCTGGAGCTCTAATCCTTCTTTCAAGGCAGAAATGAAATCATTTTGTGGTTTCAAAATATGTGTGACAAGAGTAAACGTCTGGAATAGGTTGTCTGTGATGCACATGGAGGTGTTTGACGAGGTCAGCCTCATGTGTGACGAGTAGTAGCAGTGACAAGGACAGTTACCAGCACCCTCAAAGCGTTGTACGTCTGCCTTTTCATTTTCCACACAGCAGAATCTGAAGGAGCCGCCGTTAGTTAAAAGATTCTCATTCTGGAAATTCTTGCTCTCTATTTCTTTTTATCTTTTTGTCCGTCTGTCTTATTCCTGGCCGGTTCTAGCCTCCTTTTCTTTTTGCGCTATTGGAAATGTTTTCTCCCTTTGCCCCTATAAATTCTGCAAATCCCTCCTTTGTTTCTTTTCCTGCTCATTTCTCCTCTTCTTCTCCCTATCTCTGCCTGTCCTCTGTAAGCCAGTAACACTGCAAGTGAGCAAATTAATGAGCTTTCCATGAGTGAACCCGACACCGGTAGATGACACAGCAAAGACATACAGTACGTGACACAGTGTTAAGGATAGAGGCACTATAATGAAGGACGGGTATCAGTCTTCTTTTCTTTTCCTGTTTTATCTTTCATCTGATTTCTGGTTCTAGTCAAGAGGACTGTCTTTGAGTGGGATGGGTTCACTTCCTTTTTGACCAGGATGTTCACATTTTCTGTTTTGTACAAAATTATCTGATAAACAGTATAAATAAATATAGATAAACAAAATATCATCATCAGGAAAAGTACATTTTTTATACATATAATCAAATATAAAAAAAATATTAAATATAAAATTAAACCCTGCTGTAAACAATATCTACATCTCAAAACAGCAAATGCACCATTCTTTATCAAAGTTCCAGTGTGAGATCAATTCATTTGTTTTTCTCTTTACTCCAAGCGCTTTGTTGTAAAACCCTGTATGTTCCTCGTAAAACCTCTGTGAGATGAAAGAGACACGAGGCTGTTTTTGGATGAACAATTCTGAGATTTGACTTCCAGAAAGGTTAAATGGCATTTTTAGAATAATTTATTCTGGACAACCTCTGGTCTGTACTTGATCATATAAAATTGCCGACATTAACTCGCAGTCGGGAGCTGAATTACAGCCTCATAGCCAGCACGAGTGTGGCCCCATTGTTTAGCTTTAAGTGCGGCATTTGATCTTGAAAGGACAAGATATTGTGTTTTCATGCACAAGTATCTTGAGAGTCTGTCTCTTACTTCTTGTTTTAGCAAAGCCAACTTTAAAACCATTAACGGCTCTCTTTGAGTGTCGCCATGCCTTTGCTGACGGCTCGGAAACATATGGGGATAAAAGTGAAATGAAAGCTGCAAGCAGCGATGAACGGGCCCTCGCACCCTTGTGCACGTTCAGGCGTGCTGCAGTGGAAGCGCTTGTATGACTTGCATGTAGATTCTTCAGGCCTGGACATTTAGCGGATGACACCAGCCACGACTCTCTACAGTATGTCAAACCATTCAAAAGTTATGGTAGATAGTAGGAACAATCAGATATCGACTAATCAGATGAAGGGGCGGGGCTAATTTGCAGCAAATATGTTCAAGGACTCAAAACCGAGTCTGATGACACCACCCACGAGTCTTTATGTCAAACCATTCAAAAGTTATTGCAGAAAATCGGAAATATCACATATCGACCAATCAGAAGAAGGGGCGGGGCTAATTTGCACCAATTAAGGTGAAGGAGTCAAAACCGGAGTCCGATGACACCACCCAGGACTCTGTATATCATACCATTCTAAAGTTATGCCAGAAAATAGGGACTATCAAATGTTGACCAATCAGAAGAAGGGGCGGGGCTAATTCAGGCCAATGAAGGTCAAGTACTCAATACCGAGTCCGATGACACCACCCACATGTCTTTATCACTACCCGTCCAAAAGTTATGGCAGAAAGTAGAAACTATCAGATATAGACCAATCAGAAGAAGGGGCGGGGCTAATTTGCCAATTATGTTCAAGGACTCAAAACCGAGTCCGATGACACCACGCACGACTCTTTATGTCAAACTTTTCTTTAAGTTGCGACATGATACAGGTGTGTAGCGATTTTCGTGCATGTACGTCAAACCGTATTGTGGGGCTTGAGGCGCAAAGTTTTCTAGGGGGCGCTGTTGAGCCATTTTGCCTCGCCCATTAATGCAAACCATTAAATATCACATTTTTCGCCAGGCCTGGTTTGCATGCAAAATTTGGTGACTTTTGGGGCACGTTTAGGGGGGCAAAAAGGCCCTCATTTCGTCAGAAGAAAGAAAGAAAGAAAAATTCCTACAGATACAATAGGGCCTTCGCACTGTAAGTGCTTTGGCCCTAATAAATGCGGGAAGGACTTGAAAAGAAGTCTTTTGAACCCGTGCTCAAGTCCAGGCAAACTAAAAACAAAAAAAATGAAGATGTGATGGAGGAGCAGGTCAATGGTACAGTTTTAATAAAATATTTGCAGTCAGTGTTGAAGACACGGTCCCATCTAGTTTTAATTTTGTAGCTGAAACATTATTTTGTAGTTTTTTTAATTGGTATCTTGGACACGTGAAGAGGATTATGCTTTAATATGAGGAACTGAACATCAGCCAGACTTTCACCAGCCAAACCTAATAAAGCCTCTGCTATAGGAGCCGTTTCAGCTCAGGGATTACACCGCGCAGCTAACATGGGACTGACTGTGCAATCCCACATGGAGAACTCCCAAAATCAATGCTCCTTAGCTTTGTTGCCCTCATTCCTGTTTCCTCGTCTCTCTCTTTCTAATATCTCTGCAAATCTTTGAGTTTGTGTATTCTGTCACCTCTGCATCCACCTGCAGTTAGACGTCTGAGGTCCTGTATGTTGGGTCGTCAGAGTGGCAGCACTGAGCCTCTGAAGATGAGCAGAGTGGATGTGTATGAGCCTCTCAACGCCGGTTAATGTCAGCCAGGCAGAGGAATCCTCACACCAGGAAAGGCTTTACAGCAGGGAAATCCATAAGGGTTTACAGACATGAGAGCTCTCCCTTGCTCTCATTGGAGATTTCTCTTGCGCTCCCCTTCCTCTTCTGTCTTCTCTTTCATGTCAGACTTGAAAGTGGAGACAAAGCTTGTTTGGGAAAGGCGGCAGCCTGATGAGGAAAAGAAGGGCTAAGGCACAGCGGTGATTCTGTGTTGGCTGTCAGCATCACTGGATTCACAAGTGTGATTTTGACTCAGACGTGGGTTATATTTGTTATTGATGCTGTCCCTTCTGCTTGCCATTTAATCACCATACTAATGCTGCTCACTGAGAGGATCTTAGTTATCCTTGTATAAATTTCCTCCCTTGGCTTTTTTTATAAAGTATAATGGTATATTTATGTGTGTGTCGGCACTAAAGAAAGAGTTTATGCGCATATCTGATTGTGTCCTGTGCTGTTTGTGTGGATTCCCGCATTGATGAGAGGCAGGACTGAAAACTTTGCTGGTGTCCTGTGTTCACTGAAGTATGAGCAGGGTGCTTTGAAAAGACAAAAAGCTTTAATTACAATCGGATGCTGATGTCCTATTGGGTGCCTGCTGGCTCTGCACATTACAGACAGCGATATCCTATGTGTGCACTTGCACTTGAATGCGTGTATGTGTGTATGTGTGTGCTTGTGCAAATGCCACAGTATGGGTGGTTAACATTAGGCAAAGAGAAACGCAGACTTTTACCTGTCACACAGTGTGTGTTAAATACTCTGCAGCAGAGACAAATGCAAATGTGAAATGTTGGGAGATAAAAGTCACCAACAACGTGGCAAAACACAGACTTTAAAACTCCCAATGAATAATTTCAATTCATTGAAATTTCATTAATTAATTCATCCAATTGAATTTATTTATATATATGTGGCTGGTTTACATTGATTATTTATTTATTTATTTATTTTTCTAATGTTATTTCTTTTTCTGCTGTTAGCACTATAAAATCAGAGTTACCTGACTGAGCAAATGTCATCATGTTTTATACAGCAACACTAATGGCTTTTATGGACTCTTAATGACTGTATACACACATGTGCAGCAGTTCATTTTATGTAGCTGTTTTATCAAACACTAATTAAGAATGCCTTGGGGTCGTTCAGAGCCACGTGCAGCGGTCTGTGGTGTGCCTGTTTGTGTTGTAGTTGTCTTGTTTGCCACCTCTTGGGAATGTGTGGCTGCTTGTGCTGTTGTGCGTGATGAAGGCATGTGCTTTTTGCTGAGTCCACAGAGTCAGCTTCACAGTAGCGGATGCTGCAGCACCGGCAGCTCCAACCTGCCGAGGAATGGGGCTTTGCAACAAATATGAGTTGTTTTTTTAATCAGATGCCAAGGAGCAGCAGATTCTTTGAGTATTTTGTCTTTGCAGTTATTCAACCTCTAAAAACTCATCTCTGTTCAGTATCTTGCTCGTTTGGTAAATGCCGACATTAGCCTGTTTTTTTTCTTCTGTTTATTACTTTTCTTTGCATATGAAGTTGAAAATGAAACATTTGCATGCGGATAATATTGGTTCAAGGTTCATCCATAGGCAAACCACTGTCCATCAACACTGCCCTGACAGTGTAGTCTGGCAGTAGTTGACTCTTTACTTCCATCTCTTTTAAAGACTTTTACATTTGCCGTTATTACCAAAATATCAAGATAATTTGGTTTACATCATTGACATCATCATGTTCCAGCTCATTAGTGCACAGCAGGACACAGACACAGATGTTGTGAAATGGCATACAGTGTTGCTTCCTGTTTTCTTTTTATGAATCTTTTTGCAATACAAATTTGAATAGAATATAAGACTTTATAGTTGGAATATGTTAATTGAGTCACAGTGACTCAATTACATCAGTGACTGCCATACTCACCTACTGTACCTTTTCAGCAGATAATCCACTTTTTCCACACTGTGCGGTAGTTTCTTTCAAAGAATAGCCTTCAACTTAATGTTGCTTTTGTTTAGCTTTGCATAATTTATTTTAGTGTAATTTAGACTCACATATTAAACATATAGACTAAGTTATTTCCACAACTTGACAAGACATTACATTGACTTATGATGGTTAGACTTGAGATGAGAGTGAATCCCAAAGATTTTAAGCAATTTTAATGATTTATGTTCTGGGTTTTTTTGTCCCCAAGAGGGAGACGTCTACTACATAAAGTTGCTTCAGTGTCTTGCTAGATCAAACTGCATGATTTATCAGGATGCTCTATATTTTGATACATAAATAACAAGGCAACTGCAAAAATCAATGTGCCCAAATGTGACACAAACGTACTAATGTGGTTCAGAAGTTGGGTTCTTCTTAACATTTATTATTAACTGTTAATTAGACATATAATTAACAGTTAGTGGATAACTGGGAACACAAATAAGGCCAATTAGTTATTTTCCTTGCTGAAATGTAGTGAAAATATAAATGACAGGATCTTTTCCTGATAATATTAGTGCCAAAACCTCTTCAGTTTTCAGATCTATTATCATTCCATAGTTAATTTTTTTGTTGCAATTTCAAATAAAAGAAAACAAATGTAAGACAGATAAATGAGACACGTGACATAGAAGTTTCTGCTATTTGAAAATGTCAATGTAATATTTTATCGTTTAAGTATCAAGCTGTTGTAACAAATCTTTAAGACCAAAGTACTCAACAGTTTTAATAGGGCACAATAGATGGCAACGTTTGGGCAAATTTGTAAATTGTATTTATGACTGCGCTTGGATTAAGTGCATTTTGAAAGATAGACATATTACCTTTCCCTGTGAACTGATGAACCATTGCTACTCATATACTGTATATGCATGTTGTGTGAGTTTTTCCAAGTTTCTACATTCAATTGCCATTTAAATTGCCATAAACTGTGATCTGATCTCAAGATGCATTAGTATACTAACACAATGGCCCTGAGTTAGCCCAAATAATGGTGCCCCAACACTCCTGGGATCATGTTTTGATGCTGGTATGCCCTGTTTGTGCCAAACATAGTGTTGGGTATTCTTGTGTTTCATTTATTTGGGACATCCCAGAAGTCTCATGGATTACCAAGGTGCTGTTTGGTAAAGTTCAGGTATGTTATTTTTTGGAGTGCTGGAGTTTACTCCATGATCTGTCACAGGGGCCCTGTTATATGACGTACACGTGGTAGACTCGTTGCAACCTTAAAACACATATGAATGGAGCAACAGTGGTTATTCAAGTGATTTCAAATAGTTAATTCAAGTAATTCAACTGGTTTGCTTTGTCAAAGGTTGTCAGTAACAGAAGGTAGATGGTTAATTGATTAATTAACCTACCTTTAGTAAATGAGAGCAGATCATGTTTTGATTTATGACATATTTCCAGTGCCATGTAAGAGAGATACAATTAATCATTTTCAATTATCAAATACAAGGTTATCCATTTTTACCCCTCCACACCATCCAGACCAGTCTTGATCCCCCTCTTCATCCGTGACTGCACCTCTCTTTTTAGCTCTGCTCCACGGTCCACACGTCTGCTGCGGTCTATTTTTAAACTCTTGCTATAGTGGAGCAACTGCGTGTGAGAGGAATACTAAGCACTTGCTCTTGCTCATCCCCTAACTGTGGGTAACTGTAGTCATCATTGGCTCACTCTCAAGCGAAGAATACTGCATGCTTCAGTCAAGTGCCAGTCAAAGAGCTCTCACTTTTTCTGCCTGGCTCTTTTGCACGTCATTTCGCGCTTTGCACACACAAACACGCAGTTTGCCGCCTTTTCCAATCTATCCCTCTTCTTTCTTTCACCCACCTTTCATCACGTCCCTAATATTCTCTTTGAGCCTTTGCAAAGCTTGGTTTCTTCAACATCCTCTGAAATGGTAAGCAGTGTGATCAGTGAGGAGGCTGGCTAAAAGACAGCTCACTCATCACACTGATCTCGTGACGCCTCAGCGAGAGCTGCTCTGCTGTTACGCAGGATTGCCTTTTGCTTAGTGCGTTGTGTGCCTCTTAAAACTTGAAGAGGGAAGAGGCAGCACAGGTCTTCCTGCACAGTATGAGCTCTTTTTTCTTCCCTTCCTCAAAGCTTTCCGAGAGTTGGATAGCATTATAATGACTCACGGAGAAAGCTTAATCTCCCCTACATACAGCTGCCTGCATGTTTATATGATGCCGCCATATGTTCACATTAAATTGCTATTTTGGATGTTTATGAGCAAAGAACCCCTTCATAGTTTGGCGGTTTTTGTTTGTGCATTAGTGCCGTAGTGGTGAACTATACTGCTAGCCACAAAATGTATGTGTAGTGGCAGGTGCCGTACATTCCTTTAACTCTCAGCAGTGATGACTAAATTAATTTCTTCACCAATAAAGTAATTGTATCCGAGCGATGTGTGAAATTCGTCCAACTATTAGTACTAATGTTTTAAGTTTAGCTGCTTCAAAAGTAGAATTTGATTTGTGCTTAGACTGTTTCTGTCCAATTGAGCTCTCTGAACTCCAAGCAGATTTATTGAGCAAAAAACAAACCAAAGTGCTGCAGGGCAGGATCTACAAAACCACAAGAGCTTAACGTTAGAGAAAATCAAAAAACCTGACAGGACACAAGGAGGGTGGAAACAGTACAGCCAGCCGGGAGCAAGGCAAAGACAAGACAAGATATACACAGAAGGCTTGACGAGACAAAGGGGCAAACAATCAGGGGCAGATGGGAACAAGGGAAGTCAAAACATAAATTAAAGACAGGACATGGGGTTTCAAAATAAAACAGGAACTAAAAACCAAAACTGTGACAATTTTCATCTAAACCATCAACTTGTATTTTAGACCCTATTCCAACCAGACTTCCCAAGGTTTTTCTTTTATTAGCACCTCCTTATTGGATTTGATCAATCAATCGTTTTCTACTGACTTTGTGCCACAGAGTTTTAAATTTGATGTAATTAACTCTTATAAAGACGTAATCTTGATCAATGATTTTTAGCTAATTATAGACCTATATCTACATTTTGGTCAAACATTCTTGAAAAAATAGTTGCAGGTCAACTGTGTGATTATTTACACAGAAATAAACTAATTTATGAGTTTCAGTCAGGATTTAGGGCATGATAGCACAGAAACTGCTCTGGGGAAAGTGACCAATGACCTCCTCTTGACCTCTGACTGTGGAATTTGTATCTGTGTTTGTCCTGTTGGATCTCATTGCTGCATTTGATACAATTGATCACAACATTTTACTGCAGAGACTTTAACATGTTATTGGGATTGAAAGAACTGCACATACCAGACAGGCTCCACAGGGTTCAGTCCTTGGACTGATTCTCTTTGCATTATATTTGCTTCCATTAGGTATTATTATTAGATGGAATGTGATAAATTACCATTGCTATGCTGATGAGACTCAGTTATACATGTTAATTAAACCAGGGGACTCTAACCAGTTGGTCAGACTACAAGCATGACTTAAAGACATAGAGACCTGGGTGACTCTAAATTGTTCTGATAAAACTGAAGTTTTTGTATTTGGGCCTGAGTGATCCATCGACATATGGCAATACATAGCTCTAGATGACAATATTTTGGAGTTTGTTTTCTTGTTGTTTATTTTTTTATTTTTTTTCTTATTTTTTACCAGACAGATGTCTTCGGATTCGTATTCACACGGATTTCTAGGATCCCCTTTTTTCACTTTTGTAATATTGCTAAAATTAGGGACATCCTGGCTCAGACTGATGTAGAAAAACGTATCCATACTTTTGTTACTTCAAGGCTTTTGTAATTCTCTATTATTGAATTGTCCCAAAAACTATCTAAAAAAACGTAAACCCGTAAAATCCGTAATAGAATTTGAATTTATTTTCTTCACACTTAAATGTCTTAATGACCAACCTCCATCATATCTTAAAGAGCTTGTTGTTCCATATTCCATATCCCAAGAGAGCTCTTCACTCTGAGACGACAGGTTCGCTTGTGGTTCCTACAGTGTCTACAACTACATAGAATGGGAGGTAGAGCCTTCAGTTATGAGGCATCTCTCCTGTGCAACAGGCTGCCAGTTTATGTTCTGAAGGTAGACAGCCTCTTTTCCTTTTAGATTAAGCTTAAAACCTTCCTGTTTGATAAAGCGTATAGTAAAGGATGTCCCAGTTGCCCTGAAACATCCTTCAGTTATGCTGCTATAGGCTGAGACTGCAGGGGAATCCCTGAGATACACCTTTCCTCACTCCGTTCTCACCCGCCCCAACGCTATTAATGACATTTTTGTTTTTATTAACCTGTGCTCCTTCTTCGGAGTAGGTGTTCCTGATCTGTTCTTGTTATTCTCTCCTCTTTCTTGTCCTCTCAAGACACAGTCAATGCAGTGTCTGGTTCTGACAGGGGTTTCTTACTTTTGAAGGGGATTTATCGGCTCAGGACGGGGGGGTAAAAGGGGAAAAGTTCAAATGCAATCTATTGATTTCCTTAGCGAAGCAATAGTTATTACTATTATTGTTATTTTTATGGTATTTGCATTAATTGGACTAATTTTTAAACCATCTTTTCGAAGCTTTGGCAGCTCAGGCTGCAACTGAAAGTCCTGGTTTGAGCCAGCACTGTTAGAGCCAGTGTCTGTTAGAGAAACAACATTACAAGACCACACAAAACGTATTGTGAGGGAAAGAAACATCATTTTGTATTCTGTTCCTGTTTTGCCTTTGGCCAGGATTACTCCAGCTTTCGTTCTGACCGACACATACTGTACTCCCACAACTCGCCCTCTGTCAGTTCGCCTACCATTGATGCATTTTATTCACAATTTTTTCATGCATTACTGGTCACATGAAATATGGAGTTGGATATAGACAGAAATTTTATTTCTATCTCTATTTAATGAGATACCTGTGTCTTTTGTTAGGAGGGTTCTTATCAACATAGGAAGACTGGGTCTTTGCCTTTGGTTTGAGAAGCAGCTAAGAGTTATTTCGAAGTTTCCTTGAAGATTTCAAACTGAAAAACTCTTTCTTGCTGAATCTTGACTCAGCTCAGCGCTGTGTCAACCTGTTGCAGGCGGGATCACAGATATTCTTGTTGACCGTGTTTGTGAGTCAACTGGCTGTCCGTTCATTCCTCTTAGAATCCCTGCCACCTTTGATAATTGAGTCGCCTTTATTTTTTTATGCCTCCTGAAATTCATATTAAGCACATCGAAAATTTAAGAAAATGTGTTAACAATTTTATGTTAGGTTAGCAATCAGGAAGGATTAAAAGGGGAACTATTATGGCATCTAAAACGTATTTTAAGCAGGCCTCGAATATCTTAAAAACAAGCTTTTGATTGTTTTTGCTAAATAAATTAGAAATTCAGCCTCTTAGCCATGTCTTTATCATCCCAGTCTCTAACCTCATTATCTATGCGGGATTCTGAGTGGGCGGGGCTATGATAATGAGGCTCTGTGCTGATTGGCTGCCTGAATAACGCGATACACCGCTACGAAAAAATGGCGGAAGCTCCGGCCGGCGGAGTTAGTTGTGGGCGTGGTTTCACGCATCGGAGGCCAACCTATGTAAATCGCATTTTCGTTACGTAACGAAAGGGAGCAGAATCTGAACGGCTCGTAGATCCACATCACACTAGAAAGCTCATCCGGGCGGCTGTACAGACACTGCAGAATTTGGTTGCTTTCCTCCTTCTCTGAGTTGGCAGGCTGATGGGAGACCACTTTATATATGTTAAAGCAAGAGAAAAAGAGAGTCAAGAACTAAATATGCAAGGACACAGACTTTCAAAATAAAACAGGAAACTAGATTACAAACCAAGGGAAAACAGAAGAAGAAAAAAAAAAACACAAAAAAGCCCTGAAGCATGACACAAATAGTTTTAAGTGACATGAAACTACGTAACTTTCAGAGATCATTTATAACAGTTCATGTAGTTTTTCTTATCTTCCCCAAAACTGACTACTCACCGATTTGAGGAGATACCTTCCCATTTACCGTGCTTTTTTTGCTCTTTTGTTTATTTCCTCTTCTTTACTGTTATTATAGTCAATATAATGTGTTTATCTGCCCATTCATTAACAGTGACTCAGAGATGTAAAAAACAGATATTTCACTATTCTGGGTTCACACTCAACATTTTCTATCATTTACATTGTTAATGTAATAAAAGATTTCAGGGACTCATGTGATACGCATGGTTTTAAATGATTAACTATTCTTCCCTCTAAATTGCAAACAGCTATTTGATTAGAAGATTACTGACTGCTCTGAGTGGGGATTTAAGTAATCCTCAGCGCAGATGCTTGACACTAAATTAAAATGTAACAAGGTCATCGTGACTTAACTTGAAGGGCTAACTTACTTGGATCAAAGTCTTTCTCTCTTTTTGTCCTTCACACGTAAGTAAAAGGCAGCAATATACTTTTTAGAATCCAGCCTTGTACAACCTGCCAAGCAGCACTATTTACTCTTGAGTGCACAAATCTGCATGACAACATGTGAGTGGAGTCATTTTAGATATTCTTTGAGTGGTGGATGCTCGTCTTCTCACAGCAGCACCATGTCCCAGCCAGCCAGTGACTTTCCCCCGCCCTTGAATTTTTGGTGATACTAGGGAATCACAGGTCTCCATGGCAACAAGATTATTACATCACTTCTCTCCAGCTGCTGTCGTCAGGCTGGTGTTTTGCCAAGCTCTGCGGCAGCCCAGCAGTGACTCCACATTCATTGCACAGACTGTGCTGCACATGCCAAAACTCTCTCATGAACTCTTCTGACTACGAGAAGTTGGACAGTGTCTCAAAGCGAAACTGCTCGGGCCCACTGAGGTGAAAGACGGTTCATTGGTTTTATCTGCTGTGACGTGTGAAAGTCATCCTGGGTTTTTGTAAAACTTTGATTTAAGCTTTTTTGAACTTTACAGAAATTATCTCAAAAAAGTTTGGACATTGTACAAAATGTAAATAAAAACAGAATGGAAAAATTTGCAAATATCATAAACCAGTATTTATTCATAATAAGACATAATAAACTATATTAATATAGCACTTTAAAAAACAATGTTACAAAGTGCTCAACACAGCAGCGGAGAGCTCAGTTCAGTTCAATTCAGTTCAGCTGTGAAGGCAGTCAACCCTAAATAGGTCCACTGAATATAAAGCCTGGTCAGTGGTAACATTAATAAAAATCAACCAGCTCAGAAACCTGAGATTGCAAAACTTTTCTTTGACACAATCCCCATCCTTCATCCTCCATTCCTCTGAATGTCATCCACACCTAGATTTGCCAAATGGTAGTTTGGAGTCCCGGCCTTGTTAGAGTCTTTAAGCATTTTACCACTTCTTGAAAAATATCACCTTGTTTTCAATTTGATGGTAGCAAGACCAGCAAAAGGCCAAAATGGCCAGCAAAAGCCATTAGGTTAAGAGGCATCAGGTCAGTAACATCATTGGTATATACTTTATACTGTATATATATATATATATATATATATATATATATATATATATATATATATATATATACAAATATATATATATATATACAAATATATATATAAAAATATTATTATTAATGATATTTCTTTTTTCTAAACCTGTTTTCAGTACTTGGTTCAAAAGTTTGCATCTCTGATGATATGAGGTGCATTAGTGCGAATGGGTTGGGCAGTTTGCACATCTGCAAAGGGAAGCATCAATGTTTATATAAAGTTTATATAAAGGTTTTCAAAAAGCAGATACTATCCTATTTTTAGGAAAGGCCTTCCATCTTTAAGCAATACAGTGCTAAACCGCATACTGAATCCATTTCGTGGTTGAACTCACCTGCCTGCCGACCAGACCTCTACAAACTGAAAATATTCGCTGCATCGTGAACATAAAATTAAGACAGAAAGCCTGTCAGACAAGAATGATGAGAGATTCCTTCCCAAAACAAAAACTGATCTCCTGATCCGAAGAGAGAATGCTGCACAGTCATCCTGTCACATCTTTTTTGAGACATGTTGCTGCCATTAAGCTCAGATTAATCTTTTTTTCCCAAAAGATTGCACATCTCTTTACTTTCATCATTCAATGTTTTCCTTTAAGAATGAAACATTATTGATTTCCAAATCATTGCATGAATTGTTTATTTACACTCAACCCAGCATTCCAACCCCTTCGGAACTGGTGTTGTATTTGGTTAAATAGTCTAAAATTATTTGATAAAAAGTGTACTAGTCACTGGAAGAGGTTTGCTTTAGTTCTATGTGGGTGGTGACCTAAAGAATAAGGTCAAAGATACAGCGGCTGAAATGAGTTTCCTCCACAGGGTTGCTGGACTCCCTTACAGATAGGGTGAGAAGTTCAGTCAGCAGTATGTGGTACATAATTTTTTGACAACTAAATAAAAGGGGATGGACTACTTCACTTAGCAGCACCAAAAGGCATAAAAACAACCAAAACCTCCTCACAACAATCAGCTATTTTGGCCAATCACTTTTAAATCTATGAAAACATGGGGATTGTGTAAATGTAGTTCCTAAATGATTTTCCTCAAAAACTTTGATAAGATTTAAAGGTTAAATATGATACCTTTTACTACAAAATGAGTACCAGTCCATGCAGGCCACAGTTATCCAAATAAGGGAATTATGCTATGGAACATTATTGCTTATTTAATAGAAAAACTACTAAAATCTTAAGGCCTTAATTCTCCCACTTGTTCTGAGTCGGGCAGCATATTCAACATAGAGTGGTTTAATAAGTGGTTTCTATGGTCCAGTCGGTGGCCCAGATAACAAACTTTCATCTTCAGGGTTTAACATCATTGAATTTCCACAAAATGTCTCTTTTTAATTAAAACAAATGATCTGCACTTCAATCACATCTTCATAGCATCAATCGATTCAGACAAAATTGAGCCAATCAGTTTTACAGAGACCAGAGCTCAGACATGTTTACTGTTCAGTCCTCTCATATGTTTTAGAGTTTATGCGGTCTGCCTGGGGTACTTCTAATATCAAATCCGCGTATCCAGAGAGGGTGGGCAATGGAGTTTATTTTATTTCATTTCCTAAATCCAAACAAAACAGAGCTAACCTTGAGTTATTTAATTGCAAACGTTCTTCAGGAACACATCCTACGCCTCAGATAAATTAGATAGCTCGCGCTACAGGTAGCTAACATTAATCTCCACTATTCTTGTGAGTTTACCTCAGATTATGGAGCAAATGAGCACCAGATGTAAACTTTGATTCTAGTGTCGTGTAGCTAGCAGGATCATATAAGTCAACCTCCTGAAATTTTGTACCGCTACAACTTCAGATCTATATTTGTTGGGTGGCACCAGATCTGAAGTTATGCCATTCCAAATTAATATAATTAAATGGAAATTAATTGAATCTTACCCTGTGGTCCATGATCGATTTTGATCCTGGATATTGTCATCTGATCATGAAATGACAACGACCATATGATGACTCTTCTCCTGCGTGCACTGTGATCTGCAAACCCTCACCAGTCACCTGAACCTTAATACCAACTGGATTTATCTTCATATTTTGTACATATCCCTGCAATGTTATATTTAAGTCCCATTTGTATACTCCTATCTTATTAGAAAGTAAAGTTAGTTCACGGGTATATAAATGTATGTAACATGCATATATCTTCTACAGTACATACGGTAAGCTACGCCTTAAAAATTAATGGAGATTCCAGCAGCAGCACATGGCTGTAAATTGGAGGTGTTATTGCTCAGTGAGTCAGTTGTTTTTATCCCAGTTTGTCTTTTCGCCTTGGGGAAGGTTAGTTCTTAAAATGCTTGGCACTATTTAAATGGGGTTAACTGTCTATGTTAGCCCAGTTTTCTGCCAGCCTGGTCCCAGTGGATATCTGTGATAGCTGGTAATATGAAAGGAAACATACCACAGATGGCTGTGATGAGAAGGTTGAGGATCAGGTCGTGATTGGTACCAAAGGGTTTACAGGATCAAGCTTGTTATTGGCATAGCATCAACACAGTCAGCACTCTTTTGTTAACCCTTACATCATCCAGTCAGTTGTTTCTGGTGCAGGAATGTGGAGAAATCTACACTATCCCTTAACTACATCATTTATTAAGTTGCCATCACTACTGCAAGCAGGACAGCATATCCCAGAAGGCTGTGTGTACTTCCTCCTTTAGCAGAGGTCAGGGTGACCTTGCTGCTTGATTGAACTCTCTTCACTCTGAATTTGGTCCCTCAGCCAATGAACATCAGTGTGTGTGCAGCCTGCTGCTGCTGGCCCTGGAGTCTCACAAAGAGACACGTTATGGGATGATAAAATGAAAATCAGGTGAGCTGTCTGACTGAAATGAGAAGAGAATATTTAGAGGAAGCAAGATGAGTTAACCGAAGCCTCTCGGCTGTAGTTTCAAATAAGCCAAGGAAATAATATTCGCATACCTCTAAATCACCATCCTCTTGGTCTGTCTAGTCCTCAGGTACACCTTAGAGCAAATCTAAAATTAGACTCATGAAGTCAGCTTGCATCTCTACAGACTGGTCATGGGAAATTAAAAATGTATAAATTGTCAGGGGCTGGGGCGTAATGCGGCAGAATGAGAGGTGATGTCCGGGCAGATGTGCCTACAGAGAAAGACAGGAGCAGGAAAGACGAGAGAATAAGTTTTAGTAAGTAGTTCACAAAAATCTGGCTTTTTTAGTGTAAGTTAGCAAAAATGCTCACTGGTGAGTAGGATTTTCAGACTAATTGGTGTTATCCTCAGTCAGTTTTCTCAAAAAAGAGATCAAAACAGCTGCGTAAAAGGACTTTTTAGGGCCCGAGCACCTTCAGTGCGAAGGCCCTATTGTATCTGTAGGAATTTTTCTTTCTTTCTTTCTTTCTTTCTTTCTTTCTTTCTTCTGACGAAAGGAGGGCCTTTTTGCCCCCCTAAATGTGCCCAAAAAGTCACCAAATTTTGCATGCAAGTCAGGCCTGGCGAAAAATTTGATATTTAATGGTTTACATTAATGGGCGTGCCAAAATGGCTCAACAGCGCCCCCCGGAAAACTTTGTGCCTCAAGCCCCACAATACGGTTTGACGTACATGCACGAAAATCGCTACACACCTGTATCAGTACACAACTTAAAGAAAAGTCTCTTGGCGACATGGCCGAAACCGAACAGGAAGTCGGCCATTTTGAATTAATCGTGTCACTTTGGCGCAATTTATGCCATTCCTTCGGCAGTTAATACGGCCCGAACCGTAACGTGCCCCCAAGTGTGTTATACATCAAAATGTGCGTCTCCATCCTGCGACAACACGCATTACTTTTCTCTTTCAAAAGCGTTACCGTGGCGACGCTAGACGCCAAAAAGCGCGCCCACCCTTCATCTGATTCGTTCAGACAGAAAACACTTTGCGCCTCAAGCCCCATAATACGGTTTGACGTACATGAACGAAAATCGGTACACACCTGTATCATGTCGCAACTTAAAGAAAAGTCTCTTGGCGCTATGGACGAAACCGAACAGGAAGTCTGCCATTTTGAACATTCTGAATTAATCACGTAATTTTGGAGCAATATATGCCATTCCTTCGAGAATTAATACGGCCCGAACCGTAACGTGCACCCAGGTGTGTTATACATCAAAATATGCGTCTCCATCCTGCGACTACGCGCATTACTTTTCTCTTTCAAAAGTGTTACCGTGGCGACGCTAGACGCCAAAAAGCGCGCCCCCCTTTCATCTGATTGGTCCATATTTGATAGTTCCCCAAAAGGCACCAAATTTGGCATGCAAGCCAGGCCTGGCGATAAATTTGATATTTAATGGTTTACATTAATGGGCGTGGCAAAATGGCTCAACAGCGCCACCTGGAAAACTTTGTGCCTCAAGCCCCACAATACGGTTTGACGTACATGCACGAAAATCGGTACACACCTGTATCATGTCGCAACTTAAAGAAAAGTCTCTTGGCGCCATGGCCGAAACCGAACAGGATGTCGGCCATTTTGAATTAATTGTGTAATTTTGGCGCAATTTATGCCATTCCTTCGGCAATTAATACCGCCCAAACCGTAACGTGCACCCAGGTGTGTTATACATCAAAATGTGCGTCTCCACCCAGCGACTACACGCATTACTTTTCTCTTTCAAAAGTGTTACCGTGGCGACGCTAGACGCCAAAAAGCGCGCCCCCCTTCATCTGATTGGTCCATATTTGATAGTTCTCCAAAAGTCATCAAATTTTGCATGCAAACCCGGCCTGGCAATAAATTTGATATTTCATGGTTTGCATTAATGGGCGTGGCAAAATGGCTCAACAGCGCCACCTGGAAAACGTTTCTCTGCCATAACTTTTGAATGGCATGACATAAAGAGTCGTGGGTGGTGTCATGGGACTCGGTATTGAGTCCTTGACCATAATTAGTGAAAATTAGCCCCACCCCTTCTTTTGATTGGTTGTCCCTATTTCCTGCTATAACTTTTGAATGGTTTGACATAGAGAGTCGTGGGTGGTGTCATCAGACTCTGTATGGAGTCCTTGACCTTCATTGGCTTGAATTAGCCCCGCCCCTTCTTCTGATTGGTTGTCCCTATTTCCTGCTATAACTTTTGAATGGTTTGACATAGGAAGTCGTGGGTGGTGTCATGTCTGATATGCTTATGGGGGGCGGTGGCTGTGAGTGCGAGGGCCCGTTCATCGCTGCTTGCAGCTTTAATTTTTAAATTGTTCTTCATGGTTGACATTTCCTCTTGCATTTGAGTAGTCAGGAAGAGCACATGACCTATGTCAGTTGTTGCAAGTTGACAAAAATAGCAATTATGTTGGGAATTGTGTCCTTGGGGTTTAGGAAAGGTGCTGATAATAAAATTTATTATTATAATTATTATGAATTACGATTGCACATTTTTTCTTCTCTTTGCCTTCGGCCTGTTTTTGTATCACCTTTTTCAAGAGGTGTGATATCCGAGCAGAGGTAACATGGTACGTCATGGTTTTTTTCTGTATCTAGGAAGGACGTTGCACTGTTTCTACAATAATTTCACCTGACGGTTTGTCTTAGCAATAGTGTCAAACATAAAGGAACTGCCAACATGGCTTTATTTCCACATCAATGACTGAATATTTAACTTATTTTGAAATTTTGGATAAAGCATTTGGCTTTGATGCTCATAGCCTATTTATTTGAGCTGGAGTTTACTGCATCTGAAAGAAATGCAACAGAGTACAATAATGGCAATAACTGGAATAACCTTTTCCGTGAGGAAGAGGTTACTTTTAAAATGACCATCCTTATTGAACGGGCAAAATGTTCCAGTTCTCTAAAAGGCAGACTGTGAGATTCCACAGCTTTGCTGCCGTAGTTTGGAAGCACATCCACATACCAGTATTTGGAGAAAGTTACACTTTGTACTTCCAACACCTCACCACGCTTCCTGGGACAACTACCTCTCATTCCCATTAATACTTACATTCAAATCTTGTGAGAGGTAAGTTGCTTCTGGAAGTGTAGGACTTGTACTTCAGTTATGTTAAATAATCAGCATGCATGTCAGTTGCAATAAGGTTTATTTCATACCTATCGATAGCTTTATGACTAAATTGATGGAAAATAGGCCTCCACCTATTTTGATTTAATGTCTTTCAACTTCTGTGGTGTATTCAGTTGCTCTGACACCATCAATAACTTTTAGGGAAATATAGGAACTATATTTTCTATATTTTTTATTTGGCGCATGGCTACCGTGACAGATCAGTCTTTTCTTGTCTGATCTTGGAAGTTAATCAGTTGAGTTCAACAGATCTCCACCCACACTGTAAACAGTATTGGCAGAGTACTGCTTCCCCTTTCTGAGGCGCCAGATGGTTTGCCAGAATTTCTTCAAGTCTGACCAAAAGTCCTCCTCCATGGCCTCACTGAACTCCTCCCAGACGCAGGCTTTTGCCTCCAGGACTGCCGGTTAGCTGGGATTTGCTTGACCTGCCGGTACCTATCAACTGCTTCAGGAATCTCACAGGCCAACGTGGCATGGTGGGACTCCTTCTTCAGCCTGACAGCATCCCTTACTTCCGTGCTTACTATATGTCAGAAGTTCTCTTGGAGATGAAAGTTGAAGACTTCCCTAACAGAAGGCTTGGCCAGACTTTCCCAACTGACCCTCACAATACTGTACGTTTGGGTCTGCCCGGTCTGTCCAACTTCCTCCTCCACCAGCGTATCCAACTCAGGTGGTGCAGGTGGTGATCAGTTGACAGCTCAGCCCCTGACTTTAGCCGAGTGTCCAAGACATGCGGCCGAAGATCAGATGAAACGACAACAAAGTCGATCATTGACCTCCGGCCTAGGGTGTCCTGGTGCCACGTGCACTGATGGACACTCTAATGTTTAAACATGGTGTTTATTTATAGACAAACTGTGACTGGCACATAAGTACAATAACAGAGCAACACTTTGGTTCAGATCGGGGAGGCTGTTCCTCCCAATCACGCCCCTCCAAGTATCACTGTCATTGCCCACATGAGCGTCCATTGTTCTCCCAGTAGAACAATGGAGTCCCCAGTTGGAGCACTGTCAAATATCCCTCCCATGGGCCCATAGGCATAAACAACAATACCTTTCCCCGTCCCGAAGGCGCTCATTCACCGGGGTGAACTCCAACACATGGCGGCTGAACTGGGGGGCTATAAACAAGCCCACACCAGCTTGCTGCCTCTCACCCTGTCAAGGAGCTGGGTTCCAGAGCCCGAGCTATTTGTGGAGGTGAGCCCGACTGTCTCTAGCCGGTACCTTTCAACCACCGCCACAAGCTCTGGCTCCTTCCCCCCCAGGGAGGTGACATTCCATGTCCCTATTGCAAGGGTTTTGGTCCAGGGATTGTGTCATCGAGGCACCCCGCCACGACTGCTACCCAGAGCACATTGCACCAGCCCTTCATGGTCCTTCCTACAATTGGTGAACGTACACGTCGCCTTTTTGGGCTGAGCCAAGCTGGGTCCCAGTGGCAAAGACCTGGCCACCAGGCGCTGGCCTTTGAGCCCCAACACTCCACTCCAGGGAGGGGCAAGCCAGATGTAGCCCATTTATCAACACTACTACTGTCACTACTACTCATACTACTTCTACTACTACTATTGTAATTTAGCAGGCGCTTTTATCCAAAGCGACTTACATCTGAGAGAACGACACAAGGAAGAAATCACATAGGAGGGTACAGCATGGATAAGTGCTGATTAGGCCGCTGTGAGGCCAGTTGGACACAGGTGCTGCCATGCTAGTGCTTGACAACACAATGGTCCCTTTATACAGCAAAACTAGGTCTTACACTATAATACACCATCATAATATCATCTTGGTATAAGTGCATGCAGCTTTTTCTGTGCTGAGTTATGCAAAGAGCTGGATAAATCTTTTAGAGAAGATAACTAAATGCAGAAATGCTCTTTAAAGACCTGAGTCTTTAGCTTGCTCTTAAAAGTAGGTACAGACCCTACGGTAGGACATTCCACCATCGGGGAACAATGGAGGAGAAGAGTCTAGCTACTGATTTAACGCTACATTGTGGTGGGATGGGAACACCAGGCATCTTTCACTGGCTGAGCGGAGCTGTCGAGAGGGAATGTAGCTCTGGATGAAGGAGTGAAGGTAGGCAGGAGTCACATGGGTAATTGTCACTTTTGCTGAAAAGTGAGAGTGTAATCACAGAGAAAAAATTGTATTGGACATCCTGAACACCAGATTTGTAGTGTCAGATAATAAGCAATTAACATTTATTACATATTGTAGGATTTAGGAGAACATGTTGCTGCTGTTCTCTTTAAAAAGTACCAGGTTCTTCATTAAGAAGGGTACAGCCATTTTTCAGGCCTGAAACAGAGATGCTTCAGCAACTTGCATGCTGGTGCTTTCTTAGTTTTTCTGCAATGATAAAAAATGTTTAAGTATATTATAAGATACAGAGATACGTACAGTTGATTACCTTTTAACATTTGGCAGCTAAAAGCCCCATGTGAATGTTAACCGTGCTTTGTAGCTACCCTAATGATAAACCACTTGTTGTTTACCTTCAGCATTTAAAAGGTTATCTGGCTCTCAGCACGTACACGATAATGCATGAAAGTTAGCGCACATGATTATTATTACTGCTACATTTTGGATCTTTAATACATTCAGCTTTGCCTGTACATTGTCATGAAAGCTCAGATCTAATAACTCACATAATGCCCTGCTCACCTGCTTTAGATCTTTAGACATGAAAAGCACATGTTTCAGCTAATTTTCCATCATTAGTGCCTCATTAATGTTGCTGCTAATGAACTCATGCATGTGAAATCCAGCGAGCCAGCTCCTGTACATAGTCTTGTGATTAAAACATGCTTTACAATCAGAAAGTTATGAATGTGGTGTAAAGTTCGCTCACTGATCAAATATCCCATTTCGTTTATTTTAGCTCTCTTCCATGGACTGTAAACATATTCCCTTGAAGTATTTATTTAATATCTGTAAATGTTAAAAGTTGATACTAACATATCATATAAGATGGATATGTACATTCTGGTTGTAGATATGGGTCAAGGAAATGTGTGGCTTTGACATTCAGACATTGCTTTTTTAAGTTTATCAGTAACTGTAGTATCACCCCAAAATACTTTCTCACACTTCCCTGGAGCTAGGAGGACATTTGGGATGTGAATAGAGTGGCCTTTATACACTGACTGAAAAGTCACCCATGTGACATCAGTTTACAAAGAAATTAATCTTAAGATGGGTACATGAGCAGACAGGTCAGACACTCAAATCCTTCCTGGAATTTACACATCCCTCAGGCTTTAGCCTCTAGATGAACAGTTGCATTGGATGGAGGAAAACAGTCTGACGTCAGCAGGATATTTGTTAAAATGTAATTGTTCTCTGAACATCATAACCTTCACATAACTGCAAAAGCTACCACAAGTCTTCTCTTTCATCTGCCCTGTGCTCTCATGCTCACCTCTGGTGTGCATAAATATAACTCAGCTGCTGTCGCTCATTAATTAAATAGTCAGTTCTGAGTTTGCAGAATTGTCAAGAATCTCTGTTTTCTACCTGGATACCTTGATGGAGCGTTAATTTGTCCTTATGGGGATGAACTGCCATGGAAGCGCTCATCCTGAGGATCTGTGCATTTTGCACAAGACTGTTGGTTTGCTCTCTATCTGAATTAGTAAGAAGCATTATTCTAATCCAAGGCCATGGTTTGACTTTAATTTACTCATTTGCATTTCCAGATGGTATCCTTTCTCTGACCAGCCATCCGATATCTTCCGAGCTGCTCTGAGCTGATAAAAATGCATTAAATCATTCATTGAGGTTGCCTGAGTTTTTACTGTGTGCTTGCAATAATGAGGATTATATACAGTAGTGAGCACCATATTTTGTCCTGGGTGTTACATCTGAGTATACAAATAGGCTGCCGTGATTTGGCTCTATATGCCCTGAGAGAACAACCTGCAGACGCTACTGATGGATTGCATACCCCGTGCAGGAGAAAGTCATTAGATTAGCAGTTTCCCAAATGCAATAATAATGAAATTCCCCCCCAAAACATCAGTCATGGTTATTACAAGTATTCAAGTAAAGGAAAAAACCTCTTATGCAAATTGAATAATATTATAAAGATAGTTTGTGCACTTGTTTGAAGAAGATGTCTGGCTACAGGTTTTAAGTTCTATTTTCACAATTATTTTCCTATTAATTAATTTATTCATTTTTGTTGTACATGCTTAATCCAATAAAGGGTCAGGGGGGGCTGCTGGAACCTATCACAGCTCACAGCGAGGGGTATACATAAATATATATAAATATGCAATACGGTACAGGGGTGTCAAACTATGGAAAACATATTCCCATTTAGCAAAAAAAATGCTTCTCTGTACAAGGTTTTAAAGGATGTCTGAAACACCACTTAATTTTTGTTTTGTAAATGGAACTGCTCTGGCATAAGAAATGGATGTACTGACACATTTTATCATCTTGTGTAATCTCCTTGAAATTATTTTTTGTTTGTGTTCATTTGGTTTGTTATTTAGTCATTTATTTTTTGTTTGTTTCTTAATTATTAAATTGTACTCTTTGTCGTTATTCATATATCCAATCATTTTTCTTTTGTGTAAATTCTTTGTAATTTTCATTTATTTCTATCATCTATAGATGTCTAACTGCTCATTTGTATATTTTGTTTTTATAAGTATGATATTACATTTTATGTCAACTATAGGTGGAGGCACCTGATAAACTCTTTGAGTTTTCACCTCTTCTTGCACTTTAATTTGTTAAATTGTTACTTTTATTTTTGTAATTTTTAACTATGCAAATAAATAAATCTAAAAAAATAGAAAATAAATCTATACCCTGGACAAGTCACCAGTCTATCTGCAGACAAACAACCATACACGCTCATACCAACGGGCAATTTAGAATCATCAATTAATCTATATGTTTTTGGATTGAAAAAAATATTCAAGACATTCATAAATGATTCCTAACAATGTCTTATGAATGACTCATTCGCAAATATAATTTTTACAACTGCATAATTTCAAAGCAGACAAAGTTTCGCGCCCCCCCCAGAGATCTCTGGCGCCCCCCCAGGGGGGACCGGACCCCAGGTTGGGAGACACTGCTCTAAAGGCCGGAACACACCAACCCGATAACCGGCCGGGATGTTGTCCGGTGACTCGAGTCGGGCTGATGTGTCCCGTGCGGTTGTCCGTCGGCGTCGGCGCTCACTAGCCGTCGGCCTCTATGATCAATCTGATTGGTGGAGTGCTAGCCCTTGACTAGTGAATCAGAGTTAACCACAAATGATGATGGTAAACCTACTAGCTAAACACCGATGGTACAAACACTCAACTACACTCTATCATCGCGTCGTTTTGAATTTGGCTTGTGTTTGATTGTATTATATTTTCATTATTAACCATGTTATTTTTGATCCTTCTTGACTTCTTTCAAATGTGAAAACAGCGGGCTCAGTTCAGAGCTCCAGACTAGAGCGATCCGTCATTTCCGGTCTTTCCTTTTTCCTTTTTTGTGTGAAATCACAGATTAGCACCGCCTACAGTTATGGGGACGTATTACGCCTTGCAAAGGCGCAGAACGTACGCTATAGTCGGCGTAGGGTTGGAGTTTTCGGGAGTATTTTTTTGACCAACTCAGGGAGAAGAGAGCCAACTTTCAGCCCGACAGCTTTTCTGCCGACGGTCGGCCATCGTGTTGGTGTGTCCCGGCCTTAACTCCCTCCACAGTCACCAACAGAGGTGTTTCCACAGAGCACCTTGTGGATGTGGTACAATGGGAGTTTCACCTCACGGATGTGTAGCCAATAAATTTGCAACCATGTTCATTCAGGGCCACAAAGCATTAGGGCAGTCCTGAAGGCAAAAGGGCTCCAACCAGTAGCAAGGCACACGTAGTGACGTGTCTATACAACATATACTGAATACTGGATATATGTATAAATATGTATAGGGTGCAGGTAAGCAAGTCAGAGTGTCTCAGAAGAGATTTCAACCACATATGGAGGTTCATTTTAGAAGACGAAAAACACATTTTACTCGACACCACTCATCCTTTTTGCAGGGATATAGCAGACAGGACAAGATACGGTAAAAAATACATGTTTAAACATGCATATAAAAGCAGGATTCTCATGTGTCTCAAATGTTAAGTCAATTGAACTAGCAGCATTCAGAAGTGCTCTGGAGACAGGGGGGAGCAAAACCTCAGTGCAGCCAATCAGCAGGGCTTCTGTGCATGGTACACTGCAAAAACCTATTTCTAAAAAAGTAATAAGGCTTGCTTCAAGAAAATTGAAAGATCTATTTTAGACTCCTTATTAGGTTTAAAAATTCTTGTCGAGACTTTTTTTTCTTACCTTACTGGCAAGGATATTTTAGCTTAAAATAAAACAATTTGACACATTTTTTTTACATTATACATATTTCTAGAGAGCTGCTTTGGCAGTGCAGGATCTAGGGGTCACACTTCAATAGATGTAGAAATTGGGCGTTCAATGTCTTTGCCAAGGAAACTTTAACATGTGGACCCAGTATTGAACACCTGATCACGTGACTGGTTGACAGTTCTTCGCCCTGCTGCTTTCTGTTAAGATATGAAGGTTTATCTAAGATGGGGTAGTTTTTCCAACAAATGTGAACGATAGTTCAATGTTTTTCAACCACATCAATTGTGTCAGAAACAAAAATGGAGTTTAATGTGTTACAGAGGCACGGTTGAATATGTTTAATGCATTTTGAAAGTTCATTGTGTTATTTCCTCCCTACACTCCCAGCAAAGCCAGAGTAATCTAAAATTAATCTAAAAGTCAATTACCAACTCAGAGGCTCTATAGCTGCTCTGTTCTCCACAAAAAAAGAGAATCTAATGATTAAACAAAGGCGTCAAAACCCAATTTTCTCTTCATTAGTCTATGACAAACATACTAACTCCCAGTGTGGTGGGCTGATTCATTTCACGTATCACATTGTTTGCTTAGCTGCTTTTTTCTTTCTTTTCAGCACTACAGCAGCTGCGCAATGATGAATATGAAATAATCTTGAACAGACATATTACTGTGAAACGCTGGATTTCATCTTCAATGACCTCTCAATTAGATCATTTTATTTTTTCATTTAGATCACAGCATTCATGTGCTGTGCAGCACGTTCCCCCTTCAGATGGACTGGTTGTGCTCACTGCAGTGGCCATTTGGCTTAAACAGGATTTCTATGTGTCCTGCTCACCCTTCCTAATGCATGCAAAGAAATGAGAGCCGTTATGTTAGAGGTTTAGCAACATGTGATTGTACAGAGCTCAGCAGTGAGGCGCCATTTATGGATTCTTTCCTCTGCTCCTCAGTGCACAGCCATAATGACACAACTATCTGAGGTACTGAGGCTTTTAATTGAAAGACTTGCACTGGAAGTATCTGTCCTAAATAAAGGGGTCGTCTCAATGGGATTTTCACTACTTAGCCAGGCGCTCAGAGTACAACACCAGAACATGGAAAGGAAATAACCTTTTTTTTTTCTAATGTTCAGTGGGATGGAAAGTATTTTATTTGGAACTTCATTTTTTACGTGAAATGAGGATGACAGCAGTTGAAATAAATAGTGGACAGAGCCCATTATCTATCCACCCATCCATTATGTTTTGCTTTGGGTTTGAGGGGAGCATAACCCAGCTGTCATCAGCCATGAGGTTGGTATACACCCCTATCAGGGCACCAGCCCATCCCAGAGTCCATTATAATTCATTAAAATTATGTCACTCCAGAGAAAGAAAAAATATTAGTCTTTGAGACACAAATGACCTATTTGCACTGGACTAGAATTAACCATGGACCTGGAATAATTCTGAAATTATACCCTGACATCTGTATTTAGTTCTGTGCATTCACACTGCATAAGTCTGTCTTTTACCGTGATTTACAGACATTGATCCCAGAAGTGATGTCGGGAATGTGCATTTTATTAAACGAAAATATTTCTTTTTTAACATTAAATTTGAACATTGAGTTAAAAGCACCTGGTTTAGACACTCAAGAGTTAGATTTGGGTGATGGGACGTCACTTTGACAAGATTGGAAAATGGCATCCGTGTTAAGTTTCCATGGTAACGGTAATCTTAATGGTAAATGTGACCATGTCCGGAGTTTTTGTTGAAACCCTAAAGGTTTTGCGCTGTCAGAGAGGCTTTGAGCTTGATGAAAGATGCGTGATGCAGCCACACGTCTTCATCCCGTTGTTTTGCTGATCTGGACTTTCATAAGTCTCTGTGTGAAGTTTAATGTTGATTAGTTTTCTTTATGTTTATCAGGTATAAACATCGGATCGTTGCACTATGGGCGGATATAGGCTGGGGTTGTAACATTATATCTCACCATGGATCGCAATTGCCAAAATTAGGCCAGGAAAGAGGCAGAAAAGTTGACAAGAGGATTTTTTCTTAAAGCTTCCAGCCCACACATCATTCAATTACTGATATGTGCATTCGGATGGGATTAAAATGATCTCACGGCCTCTGTGTTTGCTGCAATAGGGTAGGTAATTTGAAATTTTACGTTCCAAATCACAGACATGGCGCGTGTGGACAGGATTAAAAATCACAAACATCCTCCATGATTATTACAAATCACAGCAGGTCCCCAGATCATTTTAATCCTGTGTGAATGGGGCATTAATGTATTTGATCTATGGGGAAGAAATATGAGATGGAAAATAAAATACTTTCTCAAGAACACAGACTGGCCTTGCACACTCCTCATACAAGGCTATCTCAATTGAGACTTTTCCCCAGATGTGAAGTGAAGATGAGGTAAAAGATCTGCTAGCAGTATGGTCAGATGAAAATATATCACAACTGCTGGCAAGTGCTCACAATTGCAATGAAGTTCCCAGACTAACTAGCGGGGAAGTTGCGCTGCATTCACCAGTAGATGAGTTTTCTCCTTTGTTATTTGTCCTGTCGTCTCCTTCAGTAATTCTCGGTGCAGCGCAACCAAAAATGAGGAGGGGATACATTATTCAAAAAGGTTTAGTTCACTTGAACGCGGTGTGAAAGCAAACGGGGGCCAGCTAAATGTTGCAACTTCAATCAAACCAAATCCCCAACCTCACTGAGTCTACCAGCCTTTTAAAGGAGCTTGAGGCCGGATTGACGCAGGATTTATGAAAAAAATTCGTATACGTTTTAAGTTTTCTATTAATAATGTCAGATGAAGCGTTCCAAACCCAAAAGAATGAGCCCTCTAGTGTATCTCTCCGTGTGCTGCAAAATGTGCTGCAATTCGGGCCCAAATTTCCCGCGCTGGGCTGCGGATGTGACGTCACATGACGCTGCATGCGCGTTCTCCCCGTTCTCCCTGTTCTCCCGTGCCGGCTTCACTGTTGGCTGCAGTACCCCCGACGGCCGTCGTGGTGAAGGGTGGCGCTAGAGAGTCTCATTTCTTAAAAGGAGCCTCAAGCTCCTTTAAGTGTGAAAACAACCATAAGCCCCTTTTACATTGGCGGATACCCCACGTTTAACGCGTGGGTCTAGCGTGTCGCCTGTTCTTTTTACATTGACCGTCGCCTCTGACGGTAGTCTTAAATGCTGGTCAGGTCTAATGTAAACAGAGCTAACGCGGGGTGGCGGGTCGTGAGTGGGATTTTTATTTATTATTATTAATAATATAGAAAATAAGAGAAACAGCTGCAGTAGGACGTCCTGGGTAGGGCTGATATTTGAAGAGAGGAGTAACTGGGGAGATGAGGAGATCCGTGAGCTACTCAGCCTCAGAGCCGAGTAGCCTTTGTGGTCCGGAACCACAAAGGATGGTCCATTGTTTGAACAAATAGCCACAAATATGACAAAATTGGGCCTTTGCAAGCAGCAAAACCCAGCCAAAAAATGCTCATCCAAGAGTTCATTCATCCTCATTTTGAAAACTATACCTGTCTGACGGCGTATAAATCTTGCTGAGGTGGGGACCATATGTCCTTCTACACGCCCACACAGGTAACGTTATGTTTCGTGGATAATGCCTCCCGGCGCGCCTTCCCTCATGTCAACTCGCCCTCAGGCAGGAGGTGACAAATAACACGGCTTGCGTTTATATTACCCAACACAATAAGCACGCCTTCATCATCCAGCGACAATAGCGGGATCCAATCTAAAAACGCCTACAGACATCAAACCTCAAGAGCAGCTCTAGGACTTTTGTCGTTTAGTCATGTCTGTTATATCTGAATAGGACTTCTTACATGCTAAATGCTCCTACAGTGTATGTACCCAGATCAACACCACAGTCTGTTTGCTGCTAGGCAGGCACAGTACAACAGGAGGAAAACATGGGGAAACTCGCAACAAAGAAAGGGGGTATGAAGTTTTTTTGTTTTTTTGTCTGCATATATTTCAATATATATGCAACAAGGCCATATATATATATGTATATATATATATAGTATATATATGCATTTTAATCTTGCAACAGGGTTTTTTTGGGTGTGTGCATGGTGTATGTGTTTCCTTCACCGTCCCTCTTGACAGTCATATTTTATTGATCTCTAGAAAAAAGCACAGATTCTGCCAAAGAGGACTAAGATAATTAATAATGGGACATGAAAGAGCAGAAGTAAAAAGACAAGACAGTGATGGTTGCAGTTTGGTGACTGTGTGATGTGTTGGGTGTATTTAAATGAGTGTGTTACGTGTTGTGATGAATAAAAGGAGACATTTAAACATACATGTAGGATAACCAGGTATTTACAAACAGAAGAGGTCGGAGCGAATAGGAGGAGTATTCCTTTTTCAGTTGTTGTACTTTAGTGTGTGGCGTGTGTGTAGTGTGTGTAAAATGTGTTTCGGTTGCGTGTAGGCCTGTGAGTATACTAGTAGTATCAAAGCTGGGGGTGAGGGGCAGCATTGCTACTTATCAATTACATAAAAATCACGTATGGATAATATACATAAAAGTATCTTTAACTGCTCATACATACATTATAAACATACAACTATACATTAATTCACATACATAAACACACATGTGCGCTTACACACACACACACACACACACACACACATATATATATATATATATATATATATATATATATATATATATATATATATATATATATACACACACATATACAGTACAGACCACAAGTTTGGACACATATCCCCATTAGTTTGAATGAGAAGGTGTGTCCAAACTTTTGGTCTGTACCGTATATATACACACACATTTACATACATACATACACATGCATATAACCACACATACACATAGATACACATGTCCCGCTGCCACTCGGGCAGAGGGATGGAAGGACAGCAAAGGAGGAGAGAGAGAGAGAACCATAGTGATGCACCGGGACGGGCACTGGGACGGTAATAATGTGGTTGGTGGACATGCTAGTAATCATTTTCATCGTGCATTTGTGTGTAGTAGGGTCAAAATAGTGTGGTTTTGTTGAGCTGTCATAGGAGGGGCACAATTGAAATCCTGGAGAGCTGAAAAACAATACATGTGTATCTTGTATATTGTACCTGATTGTAAACATCTTTATTCAAAATGGCCAGGCACACAAATGACATATAGACATGGTCAGTGCATTAGCACATCTGTCTCTCATTCCTCTTCAAAACTGTTGGCCATATTCCCTTTGTTCTTTTAGTTCTCTTTTTTCCCCCCCGCCTAAAGACAAATGCTCCAGGGAATGGACTAATCAATCTCATGCTTTATTTGCTTCAGTGTCCTCAGAGGAAGCTGGCATGGGCTGCTGGTTTAAGAAGGCATATGCCCTTCAAAGGGATAGAGCTCGCACTGGGCTGGGAGACAGAGCCTTCTGAACGGAGGCAGCTTCACCCTGTGTTTAATTGCTTCGTTAAATTAAATACTGAGTTCATTTTGACCTGCTTCAACATTCCACCCTGCCAGCCACCCTAATTCTCTTACTCCTTGATAAGCCAGGGAGAATCAGTCTGTTCCCTCTGCATTCAACTTTGATTATTCAGGGTTTAGTACCAGGAGCTAATGCATAGTCAGACAACCAATCAGAGAAATTAAGGATGTGATTGCTGTCATTGTGGTTGTTTTGAACGGTTCTTGCAAAATGCTTGTACAGCATAAAGCCAACATTTGTCCCGTTGTGATTTATTCAGTAGGTAAATGGTTGTAAATGGGGAGGTACCAGACCCATTTCACAAGAGAGATTTTTTGCGAAGTGAATAGCTGGCCAGACTGGAAACATTCAGAGTGACCTCCCAATTAAAGCTTCACCGTAGGCTTCAGCCATGTGAATTTTTCAAAATCCATTGAAACAGTTGGTTTAGCTACATGAAAAAAACAGATGACATAAGCCATCAATGCTGCAAAAATGCTGGTGATGTCAATGGATCCCCTCCGCCGGCTTATTTATGTTGATGTGGAGTTTGTCAGGCCCAGGCATAAACAACCTGAGTCACCGTGCCCCCTTCTTTGTTTCTCTAACAGTCTGGTTTGCCTGTGAGGGCTGTGTCGCTAGACTCAGGTCTGTGTGACAGGAATAAGAAGGACTCTCAGGCATCCTTTCAGGGTCTAGGTGAGTCCTGGCATCTCGGCCGCTAATTGTGTCTGCCACTGTGAGTTGGCACTCTGGATGCTGCAGCAGCGTTTGTCCCGTTACATGCTGCCGTTTACCTCTGGCTGAAACAAAGGGATTGTATTATGCAGGAATATTAGCAGCAACTTCCTCCCTGGTATGTCTCTGACTCCAAACTGTCAGGACTCACAGAGTTTATATTATTTATAATGTAGAGTGTTCTCTTAACTGTCAGACTGTGGCTACCTTGCACATCTGCATTTGTTATTCCTTTACAACAGGACGAATGTGTATTATTTCATTATAGCTCTTGAGCCCCCCTGTAAGCAGTTAAATCAGGTTTTATCTTTATTACCCATCCATCAGAGCCAAGCCTGGTTAATAATTTAATAATAATAAACGTGAAGTATTTTTCGCGATTTTTTTGCAAGACATAGAGTCCACACTTTAAAGGATTATATGCATGTTAAAAAAATCCATTCACTCCTTTCAATCTCTCTCTACTCTTTTGTTTTGTTGCCTTTCACATAAAAGAGGAGAAATAGGCATTTTATAATTGAATGATTGTTTCCCATTTCCACTGTGAGGAACAAATGCAGTCACACAATTTTAATCCTGTGAGCTGGCTCCCTGTACAATGCATTTGCATTTGCCTTAAATCAGCTGATAAATGCTTCTGAATGTGTTCTGGCAGGCGCACCTTCTGTATTGCAGCTGACTTCCATTTAAATGATTCAGCAAAAGTCTTTCCCTGGCTGTCTTTGCAACCCTCCTGGTATTTACATTACTGTGTGGCTGTGCACGCTGTCAGCAAACTGAAAAAAAATAAATTCAAGGTTGTTGGGTACATCTACGTGGAGTCCTGCAGTGTGGTTCCCAGTTTCTCCATGGAAACATGCATTCTAAATAATGCTGTCTTGACTGAGTGATGGTGGTTTTACATACACACTATATTGGATGCAATGATAAATGTATGTTATCAAAGTCAGATGCATGCAGATTTCATTCTCATGATGAGCTAGGTCATGTGAGTATCTAAAAACAGCAGCGACAAAGTAACGCAGATGTTCTGGCCTTTATTTACTGGCAGAAATTTCAGGACATAATTAACTGGCGTCTTCTCTAAGAGTTTCTCCATTGCAAAAATAATAGTGGCCAAGTGAGTTAACAAGCTGTTCGCCTTAAAAGCTCTCTCTCTCTAATGGAATCTGTCTGAATGTTTTGACAAGATGTGACTGCTTTCATGGAGTCATATCACTTAGTTTGCAGTGTGACTCTTGTCAGAGATTTTTGAATCTGACTGTGGAGATTTAATGTGACAGAGCTCGAGGACGACTTTGATGGCAAAGAAAGGTTTGCTGAACTCACTTCGTGGTCATGTGCACTGAACTTTACTGTCAGTAAATGTCGGTGTAATAAACAAAATCCACTGTGAAGCTTTATACATAAGTTCAGTATACTGATGGATGTAATTGCACCAACAAACATAAGATAAAAGACAACTAAATGTATGTTGGGATTTTTCTTTTTTTTAAAAGGGGGTTTAAAAGAGCTCCAGGTCCTGCTCAATGTTTTTTTCCCTCATAAAGAGGAGTTTTTCCTTGCAACTGTTTGGTTTAAGGTTTTTCTCCCAGTAGGGGAGTTTTTACCTGCCTTTGTTTATGTTATGTTTATGTAATAATTGCTCGGGGATAATTTTCTGGGTCTCTGGAAAGCACTTAGATACAACTTATGTTGTAATAGACACTATATAAATAATATTGAATTGAATTAAATGTCTAGGAATGTTTTTATTAAATGAGAAAAGCATTCCAAAAATGCTTCAATGCTGCAAAAGTGAATGAAATGGTATTTTTTAATTGCAATTTGAAGTAGAAGTGACTGATGCTGCTGTCTATGTTCATGTTCTGGCCTGACATTGCCGTGATACAGAAACGCTTTTAAACTCTGCTTTGTTGTCCTCTTCCCTTCAAACATCATCCAATTGTTTCAGAAAACAAACCAAGAGCTGGGGATGACTGCGGGTCTTTGATTGTTCTTTAAACAAACAGTTAAAGGGAAAACTCATGAACTTCTCAAGAATGAGATACACAATTTCTATTAGAATAGATCATCAGACAAACTTTAAGTCTGGGAAGGTTGTAGTGTAACTTCAAGGTCGAGCCCCTCAGCAGATGGAGTGCAGCTCAAACAGGAGGGGAGAATGGCTTTGATGCTGCTTCTTTGTCCTCCAGGCAGCTGTTTGGAAACCAGGGCGGCCTTCTTTTTAAAGACCTTGTGCCACTTTGTCATGGTTTTCAAGTTTAAGTCAATTTCATTTAAACCCATTCTCCCTTTTCTAGTCCTATTTGGGCAGTTTTTACAGTTTTCATGAATGGATTTACTCTGAAGTTATACTGAAAATATACATGACCATCAACCTCACTTATAGTCAGCTGCCATTTTATTATTTTTGGTTTATCTGTTGAAACTGACATGATCTTTTACCTTCATGTCATCTATCTACAATATTTTAAATGAATCCAGTCAAACTCTTTATATCAAATGTTAAAATTGTTGCCCCACATCTGTCTAAAGCTGTCCAGTTCTTCTAAACTCATACCACATAAAAACCTTTCGATGATGTGATTGTCAAAACCTGCTGGATATTCATATTCATCATGAATATTTCGCACATTTGCATTATTTAATGACACAAGTATCACTACTTGCTTCATCAAACCTCTTTAAAACATCTTTATTAATGCCAGCTTTCCTATATCTTTTGTCACATTTGAAATTGAGTCGATTAACTGAGAGCAAAAAAAATTGAAATCAGATTTTTTTCTCAAATCAAATGCCTGCACTGTAAATGTGTGTACATGTAAACATGTTGGTGAGACTGAAATAATGAGATAACAAGCTGTCTTTTAGATGTTTTTTTTTTTGCAAAGAATACCGTATTTTGACAATGTGAAGCAGGGTACATTCTGCATGAAAGGCTAACAAGACCAAGAGAAAAGACAGGCTTTAAAGTAAAAAAAATCCAGAAGGAGTCAGCGAGATAAGACAGGGCTGAAGACTGGCTGGCACTCTGATGTAGCAAAGAGAAAAATAAAAAAAACATACAGTTCAGGTCAGGTCAAACCTGAAACAATCAATAGACTTCAGCAAAAAAGAATGAGGAATAAGTAGAGACAAATAAAATCAAATGAAAATAAGAATATATTTGTCTTTGTTACAAATTTAAAGCAGGTACAACAGCATTCATTGTCAATATTTGAGCAGAGTTTTATCTTTATACTTTTCTATAGTTCTGAAAGGCAAAAAATCATGGATTTTCTGTAGACATTTTGATTTAATTTAATTTAAAATGGTGATCAAACACTATACAAAGGTCACAGTCTGATCGAGCACTTCTTGCCAGGTCACCAATCAATAGGCCTCTAAGAACACTAAGAAAAAAACCTTATCAGTGCTAAATATGTATGCTATATATGAGTTGTGAGTTCAGTGATGAGTCTGGGTTCACACTAGGGCCGCTAGTATTGAAACAATTAATCGACTAATCAGATTATGAATTGCGCAATAACATAAACCTTTTTATGTGGCAATTAGGTTTTCAAATCAGATTGTTTTGCATGTGCCATCTAACAAGAAAACATTGAAAACTATTTATTCAGTCAAAAATATATGATTTATTTAACTTGTATGAAGAACAAACCTTGCAGCTCATAAGACAAAAAAAAATGAACAAAGTTGGGTAAGGTTAAAACCCTTTTATGACCATAGCGTCAATGCCAACAAGATTTGGCAGAGTGGCCTGTTTCCCAGAACCATAATCCCAAGACCCTTTTAGATATCTAGAAAATTAAAAAACTACCAGAAGTGAAAGATGACATGAAGTTAGTTTGTGTGAGAAAAGAATGCAGAGGAAAGGGTAACCGTTAGATGAAGGCGCATAATTTGCTGTGGGGACCATAAACTGTAAAAAAAACAATGGACTGAGCATTGTTTCACCTGACCCATTGATTTCTGAAGAGCTATTTTGATGCCTGTTCTCTTCTTGCTGGGTGAAGCCGTGTTGCTCAAGAACCCGGTACATGCTCACCGTATATATCAATCAAAGTTAACTTTGGCTACAAGCTTCTTCAGCCAATCCCCGCCAAAATATCTACAAAGTTGCTGGCAGACGTTTACAGCAGAATATATCATTTAATATGTTGAATCAATGGCAAAATCCAAACATGACTGTCGCATTTAGCCGAAGCTGAGATAGTAAAAATGGCTGGTTTCTTCGCTAAATGCAGCAGCATGACAATTACAGATGAGGAAGTGATAGTTGCTAGCCACTGGCTGAGCCAACTGTCAATCAATCATGTTAGAAATAAATGTATTGCTTTGTATAAACTCTCCTGGAGTGGTAGAAAAAATCCAGCCCCCTTGAGAGTTGTCATGGGTGTGAAATTAAATGATTGAGACCAAAACGGGTTTTTGAATCAGGCTGTAAATATGTTTTTAAAAAGTTTTAACATGGGACTCAATGGAGACTGACTCAGTATTTGCAGCCAGCCTATTGGTCAGTTGAGGAACTGCAATGAATATTAGTTACACATGAGCTTCAACCCAGAAGCTACTACTACTACTACTACTACTGTCATTTAGCAGATGCTTTTACCCATAACGACTTACATCTGAGAGAAGAAGTTGATGCTTTGTGTCTGGTGGCGAACAACCGAAAGAAATAAGACAAGCAAGCAGAGACAGAGAGCTTTGTGTGCATATACAAGTCTTTAGGGGGGCTGACAGTCTATGGTCACACATTTGTAACGTTAGCTTCTCACCACCGTTACTCCTAAATGGCTGGTGCAAATCCCAATTTTTTTTTTTAAATAGAAAGTTTTAGATGGTGTACCAAATAACACACTAGACATTGTGGTAAATGTACACTGAATGCGCGCCAGCAGCTTTGAGAGCTTATGGAGAGTTTTAGAGAGCAATTTCAAGCATATTTTTGGCCACGCGTTTATAATTTTCTCTGTATCGCTGATGGCAGAGTTCTGTCCCGGTGCGCTCAATACCCAAAAAGGCGTGGGGCTAAGAAGGCGTGCATGTGTGAGAGAAAGTTAGGATAAAAAAAATTAATTTACATTTTTCTTTACTTTTAAAGCTGTTATATTGACTGATGTCATTAAAAGAAACATGAACACCATTATTTCTTTAAGAAGTGTTGCCAGTTCCGATCCACAGCATAAAACAGCCATGTGATGATGTCACCAAATTATAATTAGGGCCAGAGCACCTTCAGTGCGAAGGCCCTATTGTATCTGTAGGAATTTTTTCTTTCTTTCTTTCTTTCTTTTTCTTCTGACGGAAGGAGGGCCTTTTTGCCCCCCTAAACGTGCCCAAAAAGTCACCAAATTTTGCATGCAAGTCAGGCCTGGCGAAAAATTTGATATTTAATGGTTTGCATTAATGGGCGTGGCAAAATGGCTCAACAGCGCCCCCTTGAAAACTTTGTGCCTCAAGCCCCAGAATGTGGTATGTCGTACACGCACGAAAATCGGTACACACCTGTATCATGGCGCAACTGAAAGAAAAGTCTCTTGGCGTCATGCCCGAAACCGAACAGGAAGTCGGCCATTTTGAATTAGTTGTGTCATTTTGGCGAAATTTATGCCATTCCTTCGAAAGTTAATTCAGCCCGAACCGTAACGTGCACCCAAGTGTGTTATACATCAAAATGTGCGTCTCCATCCTGCGACTACACGCATTACTTTTCTCTTTCAAAAGCGTTACCGTGGCGATGCTAGACGCCAAAAAGCGCGGCCACCCTTCATCTGGTTGGTTCAGACAGAAAAAACTTTGCGCCTCAAGCCCCATAATACGGTTTGACGTACATGAACGAAAATTGGTACACTCCTGTATCATGTCGCAACTAAAAGAAAAGTCTCTTGGCGCCATGGCCGAAACCGAACAGGAAGTCGGCCATTTTGAACATTCTGAATTAATTGCGTAATTTTGGAGCAATATGCCATTCCTTCGAGAGTTAATTCAGCCCGAACCGTATCGTGAACCCAGATGTGTTATACATCAAAATGTGCGTCTCCATCCTGCGACTACACGCATTACTTTTCTCTTTCAAAAGTGTTACCGTGGCGACGCTAGACGCCAACAAGCGGACCCCCCCTTCATCTGATTGGTCCATATTTGATAGTTCCCCAAAAGGCACCAAATTTGGCATGCAAGCCAGGCCTGGCGATAAATTTAAACTTTCATGGTTTGCATTAATGGGCGTGGCAAAATGGCTCAACAGCGCCCCCCGGAAAACTTTGTGCCTCAAGCCCCACAATACGGTTTGACGTACATGCACGAAAATCGCTACACACCTGTATCATGGCACAACTTAAAGAAAAGTCTCTTGGCGCCATGGCCGAAACCGAACAGGAAGTCGGCCATTTTGAATAAATTGTGTCATTTTGGCGAAATTTATGCCATTCCTTCGGCAGTTAATTCAGCCCGAACCGTAACGTGCACCCAGGTGTGTTATACATCAAAATGTGCGTCTCCATCCTGCAACACCACGCATTACTTTTCTCTTTCAAAAGTATTACCGTGGCGACGCTAGACGCCAAAAGGCGCGCCCCCCCTTCATGTGATTGGTCCATATTTGATAGTTCTCCAAAAGTCACCAAATTTTGCACCAAGCCAGACTTGGCGATAAATTTGATATTTCATGGTTTGCATTAATGGGCGTGGCCTAACGGCTCAAAAGCGCCCCCTAGAATACTTTTATCTGCCATAACTTTTGAATGGTTTGACATAGGAAGTCGTGGGTGGCGTCATGGGACTCTGTAATGAGTCCTTAAGCTTCGTTGGCCTTAATTAGCCCCGCCCCTTCTTCTGATTGGTTGTCCCGATTTCCTGCTATAACATTGGAAGGGTTTGACATAGAGTCGTGGGTGGTATCATCAGATTCTTTATGGAGTCCTTGACCTTCATTGGCCAGAATTAGCCCCGCCTCTTCTTCTGATTGGTTGTCCCTTTTTTCTGCTATAACTTTTTAATGGTTTGACATAGGAAGTCGTGGGTGGTGTCATGGGACTTTGTACTGAGTTCTTAAGCTTCGTTGGCCTTAATTAGCCCCGCCCCTTCTTCTGATTGGTTGTCCCGATTTTCTGCTATAACTTTGGAATGGTTTAACATAGAGAGTCGTGGGTGGTGTCTTTTCTGATATGCTTATGGGGGGCGGTGGCCGTGAGTGCGAGGGCCCGTTCATCGCTGCTTGCAGCTTTAATTGATTATTAAAGTCTTTGTCAACAAATGTTTTCATCGATTTTTTGTCGATTATTTTTGTAGTGTAGCAGAGGGAAAAGGCCAAAAACATGTTTTGCCATAGCTGAGAGAGGTCTTGAGTTTTTAAAAGTGGGACAAGAGTGAGTCTGACATCAGGTGAGTCTGAGGGTACAGGTATATGGAGCCTCTTTTGAAGGGGCTAGCGAACCTTTTATATGGGCATCTGTCTGTTGACAGCTGTTCTCCTTTTGTCCTTCACCCCGTCCGCCAGCAACTGCATACATGCAGCTCAGCAGTGCTGTCACTTTTTATTTGATGGCATTACTACAGTATGAAAGTGACGCAAGAGACTCTTTAAAATCCAATTTAAGCAGAAAAATTGACTTTTACATTCGTAGAGATCATGCATTTTCTTTTCTTTTTTTTTCAATGAATATATAGATTTGCCACAGTTCATAATCCGGAAACACCAAATAGAAAGAAGGGGAACAAGGACAAATGGTTGGATTATTTTGCTAATTTGATTCATTAAATATATATATAAGGATAAACATCATGAGCAGCTGTGTAGTTATACAATCTAAACTGCTGCAGCTTTTTTCTCTACTTTGGACGGCTCACTTTATGGTTATTTCAAAGTAAACCTCTATTACATTCTGAATTACATAATGAACAGCACTCTTCAAAGCTGTGTTTTCACGTTTGTACGTATGCAAAGTTAAAGGTCTTGTGTGGGTGGCTAATAACTGCTCATATGCTGAGTGTATATGCATAAGGTGAATAAAATATGCCAAAAAGTTAAACAGTGAAAGACACAGTTGTACAGATTTGCTCAGGGTTACATAGTGTAAATTGTGAATGGTTTTTAAAATCCAAGCATGTTCAGATAAAGCATTCATGTTTTTAATGGACTTATTTTCAATCCAAAATAATAAATTATATCTTAAGTTTTAGAACATCAGTTCATGATTACACCATCCATTTCTGTGATTTTCAATGCAAACAAATGTGTGCAAATAATGATGATATATCAGCTGGGCAGCAATTTTCTGTGGAGGTGTTAGAAAGAGAAATAGGCAAAATGCAGAACAGAATTTTCTTCAGCAGGTGAAGAGAAAGAAATAAAACTCAAGATTTAAATAACTTTTTTTTTTAAATGCAGCGTTAAGGCAGTCATCCAAATATACAGAAAATCCAAACAGGAATAAGGACTGAGCAATAAACACAACTTCGGTCTTTGAGGCAAAACTGTGAAAGAAATGAGGGGACCATGAGGAGAATCAAAGCACTGTCCCCTGTCGGTGCGCTAAAATGTTTTTACTATATCAGTTTATTTACGAAGCTTCCACCAACTTCATCAACAGAACAAGAAAGAAGCTGATAAAGAATAAATAGTAGAAATACCAACGCTGCCTACACATCTTGCACCCCTGGCCTCTTGCCAGTTGAAAATTAAACTTCTGAGATTTCAGTGTAGAAAATGAGATGGCTTGAAACAGGTCATTTTCCTTGGGGCATTTGGCTCGTCTCTGCACATTTTCATGGTTCTCTGAAACTGCTATGCTTTCTATGAGGTCAGCGATACTCTACATACAACCCCTACATGGTTGGGAGGCATATCTTAAACACACCATAGTGCACAATATGATTCACACAGTGTGTATTTTAACAGTAACAACTCTAAGCTCAAGACAATTTCAAAGAAAATGCACCATTATTCCAGTAGTTGCCGAGAATTCTGCCCTAGCTTACGATTTTGTCATCACTTCCACCCACAGAGTTGACCACAATGTGAGAAGGATGGTTCAGACAACTCACGTGACACTGCCTCGAAGGCATTGCCTTAAAAACTGCCAGAAGAAAGGCACATCCTTTTTTGCTTAAGCTTGTTGTATTCTATTTCACCTATCTGATCCTTTATGGCAGCCTCAGCTCTCGTTTATTGAGGTCCATTCTGCTTCCCTTTGCCAAATACGAAATAGAGCTACTTCAGTTTTTCACCGGTTCCTTTTAGTGGTATATCCAGCTGCCTTTTTCACCAGATCAGTATAAGAGAGAATATGTTTCTTACTGCTGCTCTCAGTTTTCAATTTACAATTTAATTCTGGCAGCATTCTGAGTTTTATTACAGCACACCGGTGGTCACTTTGTCCCCAAAAGAAAGAATCCAATTCATTCAATGCACAAGTGTACTCTTTGTGCTTCAAGTAGTGTGGAGAAAGACAGAAAATAGCTTTTGTGCAGAGGATATCCTTGGCTCATTGTCTAAGGAAATGTTTGTGTATCTGTGTGTGCACACCATCTGGTACTTTCAATGAAGGACGATAATGATAAACTGTAGACATGTATGCTTTTGTGCAAGCTTGGTTTCAGGTTAGTTCATTCTAAATGTGTGATGCTCTAAAACATCCAGTGTCCTTATGAATCCTTGTCTACATGCAAGCACAGCAGATGCAGGGCGCCTCCTTCTATCATGGAGCCGTGATCACTAACACGTTTGACCTGCTGACTGCTCATTCAGGACGACGGTATCGGCTGTTTGCAGTTCCTGCAGAACCACCAAAGTGTCAGAGCTGGAAGCTTTTTGTTACAGGACTGTCCTCAAGCACATCCTACAGTGAAGTCAAGGTCTTTCCAGGAAGATATATTGTTTATTATGTAAAATGTACAGCTGCCTGTGAACATGAAGAGGAAGAAGTTACGTGTGGTTAGATGAAAAATGCAAAGCAATGTCTAAAGGTCTAAAAAAAAAAATAAATAAAAAGAAATTGCTATACAAAAATGTCATTAGCGTTAGACCATAAATTGTTGCAGAAAAGTTTTTCTTTGCTTATCTTTCAAATGCTGAACTGTTAGCTTGGTCTCTAGCTAATTCAAACACAGTCTTGGTGTATGAACCTGTGAGCCACGTGGTCAATCACCCATGTAATAACATCTGTAAATGAACAGTTCTCCTTGACTTATTGTCTTAAATGAACTGCTATTATTGGGTTGAAGAGGCTGAGTAATTGTTGGGTAAAGTGACCCAAGGGGAATTAAGAGCAGTCAGCTGAACTTTTCTGCCACACAGCTCGACATTGGGGCTGTCACCTTAATGGGGTCGGGTTTGCTTTGCTCTTACAGGTCAGAAAGAAAGGACACAGTTGTAATTGTTTGATCATTTATGATCTTTTCAGCAGTTTGCTTATATTCTGGTTTGCACAGCAGGTTTTCATCCTACAACAAATATGCCACAGTCAATACATCGCCAGATGCAGTGTGTTTCTGCTTCTGGCATCTCACTGCAGAGATTCATTTTTGATACCACCTTTTACATAACAAGGGTAATGAAAGATATGCACTTCTAGATGCAAATGAAGCACACTTTCCATTTGCAACATCTGAGAGCACAAGCTAGTTACCTTCAGTCGCTTACAGTTGCTCATTTAATACAAGTAAAAGAGGTGTGTTGATTTTACAAGCATCTGTGGTGTCCTATGAATAATTTCATTTTTGTGCTGCGCATTCACCTAAAGAAGCCACTGTTTGTCCATGTGGGTCAAATGTGGGTTCATTCACTAAAAATGTTTGTGTAATTGAGGTTTCACCGGATTGCAACACAGACTAACAGTAAGGCTCCTACTTAACTCCTTTAGTTTTCAGTTTTTCACACAGCAGTAGCTTTTGCTTCATTTAATGGTTCTTGCAGTAATTGGTGGTCGTCTGTCCAACTTGTCTCGGTCAGATACTTTGAGTAAAACAGCTTGACTTGCTCAGAGCTCTCGCAGTTCAATGTGGGTCAAGTTTGTGTGTGGCTGAATAGGCTAAGATTTTTAGAGCTTTTTGCAACATATTCTTTAGTTTAAAAAACTACCAAAGCTACTGTAATAACATGAATGTTATTATTTCAATATTGCCAAATTCCACCACGTTAGCTTAAACCAGGGGTCAATTTGAAATGTAGGTGTTAATCAGAATGCCCTAATCAGTATTTTCAAAATAAATGTACTTATTACACCACAAACATTATACATACAGTATGAATTACAGCGGATATAAATTAATAACACAAATGTTAGCTTAATGCAGAAAAACATTTTTGTTAGTCCAATAGCCCTGATTCCACAATCCAAACAATAATTTAAAGATAACCCCTTCTATGTCGTGATGTAATGCCTCTGACATTTTAAACACTAGTAACCTGTTGAGGTATTCAACTGGAATAAGGGTACTGGATCTGTACAGTATTATTGGACAGTATTAGGCCTACAAAATGTAATGTTATAGGATTAGGATAGGATACGACTAAGACCTGACGTACACATATGTGGACATCACACATATTGTTGTTATTCAATTTCTTAATGGAAAAAAACAAAACAGCAGGTCGTGGGAGGTTGAAAAAAAGGAAAAAAAATCATAGAGGCATAGGTAAACCCATGAAATGTATAGAGCTGCTGCATCGTTGGCGTCTATAACTTTGCGTGTTGTTTACCTCCTGTCAGGGTTTGACACTTCACCCCAGTTTGTGAGTTTCAGTTCTGTCCCTCCTGTGTCCCATCTGCCCTGATTGTCTGCACCTGTGTCTCGTCGTGTCTCGTTATCCCGTGTGTATATCTGGTCTTGTCATTCCCTTGTTCCCTGTCGGTCTGTACTGTTTCCTCCCTCTGTGTTCCTGAGCCCAGTTTTGTTTCTTTACTTTAGTTTCTTGATCCTGCCAGCAGCGCTTCTTGTTTTGTCTTTATGGGATAAATCCTGCTTTTTTGCTGACTCCTGCCTCCTGCTCTCCTGCTTTTGGGTCCTCAATTAAACCGCATCCTGACACCTCCTACATCTGCCTCGTTTGTTTACTAATTGTTCTCACTTACCAAAAGAATGCCAACGTGAAAGAGCATGCAGCACTACATAGCGATTCTCTTCTCGCACATGTATACTCGGATTTCTCAGAAACTCCAGTTAAATCCTTAGCTCGATTATTGCAAAAAGCTTGATTTAGATGTGCATGTAGCCATACTGATTGTTTATTACTAGTCAATGTTATCCCTGGCCTTGCCTTTCTTTTCTAAGCAACTGTAGTTGGTCACTTGAAGTTGCACACAAGCTTTGGAGTCATCAGTTGACTACGAAGGTGCTGCGCACACTTTTCACATGCAAGAATATCTGTTCACACAGATACGTAGATCCAAGTTCAGTCACAGCCAGCACAGTGTTCTGGAGAGAGTTAAACTTGTCTGGCAAAGATGCCCAGCAGGTAAAAATGAGGACGACAGTGTTGCACTTTTCAGCTCAATCAGCCTGGCCTGTGTATCCAACCAGTCGATCAGGGACCAATGCACATCATGTGCATCAAAGCTGTCGGCCTTGTATGGGCTCAAATTAGAGTCATAAAGATTTTGCAGCTGCGGATGAATGTTTGCATATAATTTTAAAGTTTGCACTTGTAAATCAAGTTTTGTCCTTCCGTAAAAGAAATCATCCAGAAAATTCAAGTTTGTGGATGTGTGAAAAAGAATCTCCATGGTTGTAAAAAATTAATTGTATATGTGAAACAGAATAGAGGTTGTTTACAAACATTCTGGTTACAGATGCGAGATTCTGAAGTTGCAGTTGCAAATTTTGTCCCTGTCTTTAAACCTCTTTCTGATTGGATGTGACAAATAAAAGTGTCCAATCAAAGAGTGTGTGGCTTCCTGTCCTCCTGCACTGGGCCATGTAGTTGGAAGTCAAGACCATTGTGATGTCCTGTAATATCTGCGAGGAATATGAGATTTACTGTCCAGTCCTTGTCCTCCAGTTAGCTCCATCAGCTGACAAACTCTTCCAAAACGTTTCCACTGCTTTGCCATCAGCGGTTTGTGGAGGGGTGTGACATTTCTTGCCTGGATTTTAATGCTAGCAAAACCAGGGAGGTGGTGGTGGCCTTCTCCAGCAGCGGAGGGAAACTGGTAGCTGTCACCACCATGATCCACGGTTCACTGGTTGAGACTGCGAGGAATACACATACCTGGGTACTATACTTGACAACGAACTGAGTTTCTCTCCCAACTGAGGGGATCCTGATGAAGTACCACCAGAGGATGTATCCATTCAGGAAACTCAAGTCCTTTTCTGTCACACATTGTACTACACATTCATTGAAAGTGTTTTATCTTTCTCCACATGCCGCTGTCACTACTCCTTTACCCTACAGGACACGAACTGCCATTATGAAGTTTATTGGACTTCCTGCTTGCCACCTCAGCAGCAGGCATGTGGCTTGCCTCCTTGTATTTGAGAAACACGCTCTGTTCCCTGCATTTGAGCGGCTGTCATCTGGTCGCAGACTCCGCTGTCCAGCCTGTAAGACCCAGAGAAGGAGAGCGACCTTTGTCCGTAATGCTGTTCTCCTCCTGAACTCTAAGGGGGTTACAATAACTGTAAGCTTTGTTTATTTATTAATGTACATACTCTACTGCTTTTACATTTACAACACTTATATGGATGCTATTGCCTTTACTAGCTCCACAGCAACTACTCATAATGTTACTGGCAGCAGCAGGCCTGCCACTGCACATAATCTGCTACTTTCGCCCACCCATTTTTTCCCCCTTCTTTCTCTTTTTAGTGTGCCGCTCTGAGCCCACCTAATTGTCCCTCAGGGATGAATAAAGTTTTTTTTCTGATTCTTTTTGATTCTGTTTAACCATTAAATTTATCATCTTCACTGCTGTGGCCATGACCGTGTTAAGATTTGAAATTTTCCATTTTTGCACCGAGGATCTCAATTTTTATATGGTGGGATTTCATGATGGGGTGACTGACTTTTTCCTCAATCAATTTCTTCTGCTCTCCTCAGTTTCCCCACAATGGTGGGGGTCATCTGTTGTCATTGCAGAAATCTTGTGCAAGTCACTTCCACCCTCTTTAAAATGTTCAATGAGCACTTTGGCTATGCCTTTGCCTTGACTTGTGTCAGATATGGGCTTTAAACAACAGCGCTCCTGTCCTATGTTTGATTCAAAATATCTTAACATGACTGCTAAACGTGTCATACCTTTAAAATCTACACTCTTATCAAGTTAACACCATGCCAGCTGGTTGATCTACCTGACATTTTTTGCCATTTTACCAATATGTGGCTCAACACTCCGGCTTGATATGGGAATGTCTTTTATTCTGGATTTTATTTTGTCTATTTGGTAAGCTATCAAACAATCCCAAGAGAGAAAAGCCTCCTGAATGTGTTCACCATTGGTAAATGGCTTTCTGTGGTTGACAATCCAATGAGCGATGCAAAATCTAGCATTAGTAGCATGATTTTTAGCTGCACCAAAGACTTTCAGTGTGCTGACTTGTTTCCCATTCCACATACACATTCACTGAAAGCTTAATTGACTTTTATCTGTCTGCTTTATCAGCAGATGAAATGATCAAAACATAAAGAGCACATAGGACGTTTTTTCTGAGGGACAAACTATACTCTTCTGTCCACAACAGCTGAAATGTTTTGAGTTAACATCATTAAATAATGCGTTTGTGTTGTACCATATATAATGCTGCATGTTTTACACCGCAGCGCTGTAGCAAAGCATGACGCCGGGTGTGTCTGATGCTACTGGCTGACACTGTCTTCATGGCATGGGATTATCTCTGCTTTTCATAGGTGATCTGCCATCACTCATATTGGTTGCATTCTATCCGTGAGAAGTGCAGGCAGAGAGGTGAAGAAGATGGCAAGGATGAGTTTTTCCTTCACTGTCCTCCAATGTGTGTTCAGATGGCCGGCTTTCGCTTTTGAGTGGTCTCTGAGTAAGAGTTGGTTGTTTTGGCTCACGCTTTGTTGCTGCAGCTTGATGCACGTGTTGAATCTGGAAAAGTTGAAAATATCCCCACTTTTGATGCAGGCAACATAATCAACGCAACCCATTTATTTACTGCAAAGAGCAACATATTTTTAATGTCTTGGGCTTATTGCATTGTTGTTTGCATGTATATATTTAGTTGAGCTTTAACATGATGCTGCCTGGAGTGAAACATTTGTACTTGAACCTGCAGCTGTTTTTTAAGTTAAATGGGATTGCAGTGTCACAACAAGCACAGGTTCAGATGTTTAAACAGTTTAAACTGTCTGGAAGACTGATGTGCTCTACACAGTCAAAATGTACTCTTCAGAGTCAGAACAGACTCCATGAAATGAATACATATATCTATAATGTTGACTTTCCATCCAACTAAGATGAACATTTGTTCACTGTAATAAATAAGAGCCATATTCTGAATCCTGTCGCCATTAAAGTGTTTGAAGGGCTTTAATGCGGTGGTAGTGGTATCATTAGCACTTGTTCTGGCTTTGGCTTGGATCATGAAATGGTAAAAGTGGTAAATGGACTGCACTCATATTGTAATTTACCCGTCTTGTTGACAACTCAAAGAGCGTTTACACAATAAGCCACATCCATTCACACATTCACACTCAGATCTTTTTATTGAGTCTATGCCATACCTGTCAAGTTTTGAATTTAAAAATAAGGGACATTTTCCGCTGCCCGCTGCCAGCCGTCCCACCAGCCCAACCCAGGTCCAGTATCCCTTACATTTTAAGACAGGTTTACAACAAATCCAAAATCACTACCTGTCAACCACTTACAAACTACAATTAGGTGCTCAGAGTCTGATAAGCCTACCTTTGTTAACACTGAAATGCTGTGGACATTCCTATGTATGTCATTCCTATACTAAAGGGAATTAAAGCACATTTATTTATATACACATCGATTGTCTTCACGAAACGTTTGAATTTTCTTTTAATTTGTCATGTTCACTCATGTGGCTCTGGCATTGACTGACTGTTTACACAGATGCACGTTTTTGTGCCTCTAGCCCGTGCTTCTGCTTGATGATTTTTCATGCTGATGGAGATTGTTCCTTAGCCTTTTATTTTGACTATGTACCCTACATAGGGCCTAGATGACTATGAGGTTACGCCTCTTTGTATTAGAAAAAATACTAAAACTCTTGTTAAAACTTACCACCTATGGGGTTTAAACAAACACACAAAAAAGAGACATCCGGTGACTGATGTGAATTGTTTTTGAAAACTGAGCATCTAAGTTTCAACCGACTTTTAGCTGCAAGGAAAATCAGAGGCACAAATGACTGAGAGACAGACTTTAAGAAACCACACTTTTTATGCACAAAAGGTTGGAGTCAAACATATAGCATTAACCTATTGACAGTCCAATTAGTCCATTAAGTTTAATCGAATATTGGCAATTGTTTTGCTTGAACTCATCATAATAGCCATAGGGAGCAGGGTTTGATCACTAATTACAAATATAAAGTACTTTTTATTTTCTGCCAGAGTTTGGTAAATCCATAAAGTCTGAATTCAAAATGACAGTACTGTAATTGTTTAATGGAATACAAATTATGTGTAAGTATTATCTGAAGGCCAGAGTCAGCTCTAATACCTTTTGGAGAAGAAAAATGCAACTCTTTAGCTGCAGCTTATGATTTTATGTCAAATACCTGACAATAATCAATTAACCTTAAAAAAAACATACCATTCAGTTGTGCTTCACTTGACTTCAAAAGTTCAGACTTTAGACATTACGATATACTGTATAACATTTTTTTGTAGCTGCTCACTCAAGATGTGTATACATGTCATTAATTTGACAAGTTTTTAATATCACACCTTGATTTAACATTCTGTGTTGCTCATAGTTATATTAAATGAATAAATAAAGTTGTCAACCATGTCAACAGTCTACACATTAAGGGAATTTCTGTCTGGTACTTTGTCAAAGGGTTTTGAAGTACTGACCTAAGGGATAAAGGCAGTGATTATACAATCACTGCAACTCAGATGTCTAAAAAATGTTGGACATTGATGTAAACTATGAGTCCAGATGAGACAGCACACTTTCAGTAGTAGATGTGATATGTGCATCATCTCACCCGCGCTGCCAATTGCAATTCATGTAACGTAGCTGGACTGTTGTCAGCTAGAGGAGGGGGGGGGTGGGTAAATGGGGGTAAATATAGCTATAATTTTGTTATGTCTTGGTAAGGAGGCTGGCACTAGTGAAGTATACAGTACAATATTTATCAAAACTTACCACAAAACTCCTAGAAAGGCTACTTTTCTACATTTTTTCTTTTTAACTTAAATAAAATAACTTCCCTTTACTTGGTGGTTTGGAATCTTTCACTCAGCTCTGCTGAGAAACTGCTTAACTGGGGTCACTAGACACTTGAAATGTGTCCCATTGAAATGTGTCCCATTGTAGCTGATGGTGGGTGACGGTATACCGCAAGAGAAACAAATCAGATGTTGACCTCTCGTGACCTTTATGGGCTGTACGCGTAGAAGGGAGCTATCTGGCACCCCAGACATTGATGGCTGTGCATGTGCGGTTGGTCAGTGCAGTCACTCTACAAAGACAGATTGTATTTTTGTTTCTCTACATGGATAAATTAAAACAGTGTGGCATAATTCTATCCAGATTTGTTATCATATAATGACAAAGAAAAATCCTGTTGTGTCTTTAACCTGGAATATCAAACTGACAGTGTTGTGTTTCTTGCATTCGTTGCTGGTTCGTGTGTCCTGCTCCTTGCCTCATTTGTACTGGTAATCAGGTCGCTGTTTTATAGTTTTGGTCATCCTGCATTTGCAGCACTGGTTGATCTTTTTAAAAGACCTTGTGTTACGGTTTTGGGTTTGTGTCACGGTTTTGTCAAGGTTTTTATACTTACGCCCTGTTTTATTTTGAAATCCCTTGTCCTTATGTTTTAGCTTTTATTTGACTTCCCTTGTTCCCATCTGCCCCGATCGTTTGCACCTTTGCTTAGGCTCTTGTCCTTTACAATCCTGCTCAACAGCACTTTGGCTGTGTTTGTTTTATTAATCTAATGCTTTATTAGAATTCCTGCCTCCTCCGTCTCCTGCATCTGGGTCCTAGAGAGAGAGAGAGAGAGAGGGAGAGAGAGAAAGAGAGAGAGAGAGAGAGAGAGAGAGAGAGAGAGAGAGAGAGAGAGAGAGAGAGAGAGAGAGAGAGAGAGAGAGAGAGAGAGAGAGAGAGAGAGAGAGAGAGAGAGAGAAGCATTTTTTTTTTTCCTGGCAACTCTTCAAAGATATGAAGTCCTTTTCTTACTATGCTTTCATGCACTTTAACATTTAGCCTGCCAACTGAGGCCTGCAGAGTCTTGGATGTAGCTAACTTATTCCCAAAAAAAAAATACATATATATACTGTATATATATATATATATATACTGTATATATATATATATATATATATATATATATATATATATATATATATATATATATATATATATATATATATTTAGATTTATCACTATACTATGTTGATATAACATTTTCCAGAGTGATGGAACATAACAGTTGAACATAAAGATTTTAACCTAATTGCTCAAATAGTTGGTTCTTGACTGTTTCCAAACTTCACGTGGGGTTGAATCAAATTGATCATTGGTTTCCTTAATTAGAAAAAACCTGTGACAAATTGTCATTTTATAAATGCTCTTAGATATAATTCAATTGAACTATATTAAACAAAATCAGATTAATGTAGACTTAAATTGGTTGTGTTATACTTAAATTAAATTAAAGTGAAATGAATTATCTTCTTTCTCCGTTAAGTGTTCTGAGACTTTGTTGTGAATTAAATCTTTTTTCATCATTTTGGTACTCGCATACATGAGTACCAAACAGCTATTGACTGGCATAAACATGCACTGCCGTGCAGTTTTTCCCAACTCTCTGTCTGCTTTTCACAATATGCAAAATACACGTTACCATATCATAAGATTATAGTAAGCCATTTACAGGCTTTTCTTCTCTTAGCCTTGAGGCTGCAACTTTAAGCGCAGTGAAAGTCAGCAGAAAGATCATGCAGTTCTTCCTTGAGATATCCTCCCAACCCCGTTGTTGGGCCCCAGAGCTGCAGGCAACATTAAAGACCACCGTGAACCATTCTTTCACTTAATCACCTGCTACACAGGAGCCCGTTGCAGCGTTCAATTATAAAACCGAAACCAAACATTGTTGATCACCACTGCTACCACACTACCAGAAGCAGTAACCTTTTAGGACCATTCACTCTGTTGTTGCAATTTCCATCGTCTGGCTTAAAATGACACCATCATTTATTGATGTGGTGTTTCCCAAGCTGACATGGAGCCCCTCTCAATAATTAATCTAACGCAAAGTCTAGGAAGGCCGAGAGCGCCGCGTGCTGTTGCTGACGTTTCGTTAAGTATCGCAGTGATCATTTGGCCCCAGTCTGGGTTATTTCCATCTCCCCGTTTATCACTTTTATTATAGCTGTGATGAAACCTGCATGTGCTTTCATAAAGCACTTGCAGGTCTTTGCTTGTTTTACACATTCCTTTCCCTCTGACAAGCCTGCAATAGTCTCATTTCCCACAAGTCACTGTGGCCAGTATCAACCTTATGGCCCTTCAACTTTTTTCTCTTCATGCATCTGTAACTAAAGTCTGCAATTTCTACTTCATGCTTTCTCTTGTAGGCTGCTTTGAAAACAGTGATGTATTGTGTTATCAGCATCCCCTGTAATTTACTGTGGATCAGCAAGCGTCTGAATATACAGTCTCTTGGGTTGATGGCACTTTTTCTTTCTAGCAGTTTTAAGGTTTCCATCATACCAGCCATTTCTTTCACCCCCTGAGGATTACTTTATATTTTCGACATCCATTTTCTTTTATCTGGGTTAGACTTCCTGTCTAGTTGAAGCATTCCCACAGAATGAAGCCGCTACTGCTGTGTATAACTTTAAGGATCATATTAATGAAACAAAGGCTCAGAGCCTGATCTTGTGCAGGCCGGCTTCTCGTTAATGTAACCAAACTGTTCAATCCCATCCTATTCGGATCATAGGGTTTTGTTTTTCATGGCCTGGGAGTGATTCAGGGATCTGTTTGGCAAACATCCAGTGGCGTGTCGTGACTTTTAGAGACAAATGGCCTCTGTCTGGTTACTCTATTATGATGGGTAAATTGGAGGAACGCCAGACTGAATTTTAACCATTATTTATGTTCTTGAGTCCCCACAACAATGTTTTCAACTACTTCATGGTGGCCTTTGGTGTGTTGTGTACCTGTCTGATCAGTCTGTTCGGTTTGACTAAGTAGCCCGATCTAGGAAGTCTGACAGTGGTCCAGATCAGGGCCGGTTCTAGGCATGCATATATGAGGGGGCAGTCAGAAATGTGAAGGGGGCATAATGTGTACACATCATGCTCCACCACTTTTTTTTCTGTGCTTATAGTAACAATGCTTTCTTCATTGAAATGGGTCTTTTGCTATGTGTCCAACCCCAACCTGGAGAATTGCACTTTGACAGGCCTCTACCTTCAGACCTGTCCAACTTGGGTGTCCCACCTGAAGACTTAAGCTCCTGCTGGTATAGCTCTTAAGGTCACTGAGGCTCGAAAACCCCCTGACCACAATAAGGTGGCAATCCCTCAGGGGGGGAAACTGAAAAATAAAAATAAAATAAATGAATAAAATAAAATAAAATAAAATAAAACATCCTTCATCCAGATTTTATCAACCAACAACATTTATCTTAACTGGATGGCCTAATTCTCAAATATATGTTTACCTAAAGTAGGACTTCACAGACTATAGTCAATATTTACAAAACTGAAAGGTAGTCTTATGAATAATAATAAAAAATCTTCTCAAACAAATTTATAAAACACAACAGATATACAGTAGAAAATTTTTTTGTTTTTGTTTTTTTTGTTTTTTTGTTTTTTTTTGTTTTTTTTTTGTTTTTCTCAACTTCTAAAATTTTGATTTGAGGGGGCAACATATTTATTTAAGGGGGCTCTGCACCCTCTTGCCCCTGCGTAGAGCCGGCCTCGGTCCAGATTAGAAATATGAGCATGAAGAATACAAGCATAGAAATATGGACACTACTGTGCTTTTGGATGTCTCAGCTGCTGCAGCAATTTTAAATGTTTCTTCAGTTAATACCGTATAACCCTCAAACACAGTTAGGGATGTATGGACATCTCAAGGACTGCTGATAAAGGAATGAGCCCAGTATGAGAAGGGTGTGGATACTTGGGCACATGGGAGATTATAACCTTTATTTCTTTATTTAGAGTCAACAAAACCCCTTTTAAAGCCTTTTTTTTTGTCAATATGGTACAAGGAATGTGGATCCTATAGACAGGAGAAGATGTAAATCCAGTTTTCATTCAAGAATCAAGGGTCTGGAATATTTCTGTGTGCAGAGTAGAGACACAGGAGTCTGCGCTAACCAGCACTCATCATTCACTCATCATCATTGTGGAGAGTAGAAATGTGGATTGTCAATCGATCTTCAGTAATGGTTTCATTTTGACCATAAATCATTTTACAATTGCTAGTAATACATGTTCTTTTATCGTCATCTCGCACCAAACCTCAACTTAGAAATAATCAAACATCAGTCTGGTATTTTAACTGCCAAGCCTATTTCTTAGGCAATGATAATCATTTTCTGGAGGTCCTGGCCCCTTTGTCTTTGAAGCACCAACCTTTATTTCAGTCATTTCATGCTCATTTATACTTTGAAAAGGGCATTTGAAACTACTGTACTTCATTATCGCATAACTAAACGCAGAAGGCTGGATTGTATCCCTTCTTTAATCAGATGAAAGGTGGAGTTACTCGCTTGAGAGTTCACCAGACCATCACAGAGACAAACAAGACAATGATGCACAATTTAGAATAATCAGCCAACCTAACATGCAAGTTTTTGGACTGTAGGAGGAATTTGGAAAAACCTCCAGCTGAGATTTGAACTGTGGAGCTTCTTCCTGAGGGGGAACGGTGCTAACCACCACACAGCTACACCACTGTGGTGTTATTCCTTTCTCTTCTAACTCAGGGCTCTCAGGTTTTGGAGTTTGTTTGGAGTGAGGGAGGGGCGTTACACACGCATGGAGGAAGGAGGTGTTGCTGAATGAGCATTATATGAATGGCATGAAAAGTTCACAGCCATTTCATTGCTTCAGCGGATTTATTCCTACATTGATGTGTATGAGAGCAGTCTGCTTGGTATTTAAAAATAAGCCCCACTATACAGTCTGTAGTTAATGCTCCAAAATATATGACCATTTATTCCGGCAGCGGGTTATTTTATTTCCTGATTTCATGATGTCTTTCTTTATAGAACTCTTTAATCTAAAAACAGCACATATCTAATTACCCCCCCCCCAAAATAATAAAACCTAAGTGAGACAAAACAGTTAGAGAAGCAATTTACACTGAAATCCCATTACTGCACATCACATGATAGATTGGCAGTTTATCCATTCAAGAAGATAAAGCAGTGCTCTCAGCAGCGGCATGTAGTATCTCCTCTGTGGGACCAGTGTGTTGCAGCTTGGCTCTGAGTTTCAGTCTCATATGGATGTTGAAGACCACTGATATTCAGATCAATAGTGTTTGTGCCTCTGAGCATGCTGTTGTCCCTGTTGTGTCCCAGTGGTGCCCGGTCAGCTCTCTGGAGTTCAGCGTGTCTCATTAGTATGCAACACATCACTACATGCACATTACAAGTCCGCTGCTTATTGGCAAAAGTTCTTCGCTGCCTCATTCTTTTGCACTAAGCCAAGGCAGATAATGCGCATCGATCGTTTTGTTACAAACTGCATTACAGTGCAAGCTCTGGTAAATTATCAGGAACAATGCGATTAGCTGCATTCATTGTAATGCGGAGCAGAAACTTAAGATCAGGAGTTTCTTTTGAGGTCTTAGCATTTAAAAATCTGATACTGCAGCTGATCGGTGTATAAAGTGGCCGTGCTTACTACGTGTTTTTTCCATACAAAGCGATTTTTTTTGTGAGAAAAGAAATCTGTTCTCAGCAGTGTAATTTTCTTTATGAATGGCTTTTCCAAATCAGTTTCATTCACCTGCACTAAAGTGCTGAACTGAGATAAAACAACCTGCATGTATCAATTCACATCTACTACACATACAGGAAAAAACATGGGTGCATACACTTAGACATACGTTCACACAAGGACACATGTGGGACAATATACACAATACAACTGCAGTTTGCCTGGGCAGGTTTTAACAGCACCATTTTCATTTTGGTTTAAGTGAAGGCTCTGATCATGTTGTGACTATGGAGGTTTCACAGGTGTACCGCTGATACCCCGCTGACATAGCAATAAGAATTAATTTGTGTGTGAGAGACCCAGACAGAGAGAGAGGGAGGGAGAGAGAGAGAGAGAGCGATGCGTGCAAGTCTATTTTTGCTGCAGGGCTGGTCATCAGGCTTGTTCTTGTGAGTCAGGGTGGGTGTTGTGGCAGTGACATACAGACATACTGACAGAGCAGACAGGGGGTCAGCCCAGTGCACTGAAGCAAAAGTCTGGTTAGTGCAGCTTGACAACTGAAAAACTTCAGTTCAAAAATTGTACAAAGCAAAACCGGTTCAATCACCAACTTCACCAGCTCACAAGTCCAAGTATCTGCAGGCAAAATCAAACTGTCACTCATAATGTATTTGTATACCTTACATTTCAGTCAAATGTTGCCCAGAGTGCCTAACCGATAGAAATAGCAAAGGGCAAGAGTCAGGGCACACATCCAACTGATTGCCAGGGTTTTGCAGGGATATAGACAGCGACTACCATGCAAGCACACACTTAAAGTTTAGTCAGCAAGTGACCCAACATAGAAAAATGGGAGGAATTTGAGCATCCAAAACCCCTGCAGACACAGCGAAGATGTAAACTCCACACAGTCACGCCCCAGACAAGAATCTTCATTCATTACAGATGCATAATACAGAGATAAGAATTTTACTTTAAAAATGTCTGCTGTCCTTTTTCTTTCTTCAGCAACACAGGCAACAGAATGAGGTTTCGAAGGAGTCTGAAAGACAGCTGACTGAATGGAGAGCAAATTTCATAGGTGAAATAGATACAGATTCAGTGGGAAAATTTAATTAGATGTGGCTTTGTTGAGGCAGAATAATTAGTCAAGAAGATGCTACGCACACTTCAACTTCAGTGAAATATTCATGTTATGTCCTGGGGACATGAGAAAAGATGAAAAAGAAAAGAAATTGGAGATAAATAAAGTGGAGTTAGAGGCCAAGCTGAACAAAGACGAGTTGGTTTGTTGCTTGTAGGAATGAGCAAGGAGTTTTGATTATTAAAATAGTCAACAAATCATAAGAAATTAAACAGTTTATGCAGGTGGTGCCGTTGCCGTCTCTTTAAAAATAAGTTGGCAAGCTTATCAGAAAAAAACAAACAATGAGCTGGGTTACTAGTTTTGTGCCGGTTTCTATCAGCTGCTCTGAGATCTGCAGATTTTAGAGGAAATCTTAGTGAGATGGATTAAAGCATACGCAATCTCAGCAGAAGAAGAGAGAAAGAAAGAGAAAAAACTTGGGCGTTAGTGGGTGGAAGGCAGGTTCCCAAGGTTCTTTACCTGGCTATCCGTAAAGAAGCCCCAACTGAGTCTTTAGACTGAGGTGATTAATAAAACTGGCAATAATCAGAGCACATATAGATGTTAAATGATGCCAATGATGTGTACTTTTAGACTGTACTGTACTGTATTTATACAAATTAGTGTAGAGTATAAAGCGTAAATACAGGCATATAATTTATGTTTAGTTGTGGAAAGGGGGTGGGATTAAATACGTTTATACTTCCTCCTACTCCTTTTCGAACATGTAACTGAAATATGTTTTTTTGATGTTTTTTTTTTCTTTATGTGGCGGAATGCCCACCTGTATTTGTTTCTCTTATCTTTTTTTCTTGTTTTTTTTATATATACATGTTCGAAATAAATAAAAACGAACGAACGAACGAAAGATTCATTCATTTCTATATAATTCACTCTCTCATAATAACATCTAATGTTCTGTCGGCACATTATGCTTTTGAAGCAGTTGGGTACAGTTTAAAGGCTTGTAGGATGCTTGTGTGTGTGTGTGTGTGTCTAATTGACTGCAATCTGCATTAAAAGCCCGAGGAGGACAGACAGCACTAAAAACGTTGCTCTGACTTGGCTTACAACTTGGCTCATTGCATTTTTTTTTTGTTTCTATTTGTTGCACATTCAGTTTTCCTATATTATTGTTGCAGATAAATCCAAATAAAAACTACAATAACAATAAAAATGGCTTTAATTGTTCTTTCGGGGAAAATGCAGCTTTTTGTAAGCCTTTGCTCACCTCAGAGATCTAGTGTAAGCACCAGAATAGCAGACCTATCCCTCTCGCGCTCACTCACACGCCTAATCAGTGTGGATTTGGAGTTCTCCCTGAATCATTTTTAATAATTCAGGAATGCAACACCTAGCTGAATCACATATAAGTCTTAACATTTTTTTTTAACACTATCTTGCATCTTAAAACATTTGCTGTATATATCCACTATAAGTGCAGGAATCGATGTCCATGCCTCATACATGGCATCACTTGCTTCAACCCTGGCATTTAATTCTTTCCTTTTTTTTTTTTTTAAACACACCTTGCTTCATTGCGTATTCAGGCCTTTTTCTGTAGCAGGAATTTCGCCGAGCTTTCACAGATGGCCGCAGCCTACATATGAATATTTTATAGCCCTCATATATCTCCCTTGAGGGTTGTGAAATATTAAAACACTTTCTGGTGGCCGTTTTGACTTCTCAGACATTCCATCACTTTGATGCAAAACTATCTGCGTGTTTTGAGATGTCTTCATTTTCGAATGCATAATATTGTTTGCTGTCATGACAGAACCTCTACTTTTGATCTGAGTCTTTAGAGCTGGCACTGACTAAACCAGATTCTAAGATTTATTCTGTATTAATACATCTTTCCTTCCCTTGTTAATGTCCCTCAACCTGAAGTACATTGTGTGAAATCCTTCATATTCCTCTTTCAGCGGGATGCCAAAGGACAGTACCTGTTTGATCTCATCTGCCACCATCTCAACCTACTGGAGAAGGACTACTTTGGCATCAGATATGTTGACCCGGACAAGCAAAGGGTAAGGTGGATTATTTTTTATTCTTAAAGATGAACCGAATAAAAAGAAAAGATAAACTGAATTTAGCTGGGTTCAGTGACAGGAGTCTTTTTTTAGCATGACTTTGGCCGTAGTACGGTGTAGCAATAACTCAGCCCCCTTTGGAGTTCCTTCCAGCAACGCACAACTTCTCCTGCCAACTCAGGTACTGCTGAAGCTCTCCAGACAACAGGTAAATGCACAGAGAGCCATGTAGCGACCCCGACGTACTGTACAACCCCTTCAGTTCCCAGCTTCCACTGTTTTAAATCAGCTGATTAAATGTAGCTGGTCCAATCTCTGAACCGGTGCTCCGCAGCGCCCCCTACAGCTGACCCAAAACCCACACCCTCACCACCGCATACGGATCTTCTCTTTCTGCGTCTGTCAACAATATCCAACTCTTCTTCCCACTTGTGTCTGAAACATTCTGTCATCGCACATTTCAGTCTAATTCTTTCATTATTTGCTAAACAGAACACTTAAGGACAAACAAAAAGAGCCGTCTGTAAATCTTTTTTTTTCAATATTCTTAATCGAATTCCAACATTATGATCTATGTAGATTTGGTGGTTTATAGCTACTGTATATAACTTGCTGAAAGAAAAAAGAATGGATAGAAATGGCACATAGTAAAGCTGGTCATCCTCTTTAATCTTAATGCGCCATGCTAGAAAATCCTAATTGAAAATAACAATAATAGTAGTAGTAGTAGTAGTAGTAGTAATAACAAATAAAGGTAACTAGGGACATAGAGGGATTTTTTTCGCTTGGTATCTTTTGTTGTTTATATGTTTGTGTTTTATCTTTGTGAATTAAACACTATGCCCTGCTAGCAAAGCAGTGTGGATCTTCAAAACGTGTAATAGCTTGTGCACTGATCAAATCTCTTGCTCGATAAATCCCTTTTATTTTCTGCAAAATAGGTCCTTTTTTTCCCGTCTGACAGCCATTCACATTTAAATCTTGAAATGTCAAAGGAAATATTGGCAACTGAACCACCTGTGGCTACTTTTATGAATCTCTGTACTAAATTGTAGTGTCTGCTTGAGCTGTAATATAGATGACCTAGTCTCACCGATACTCGTGTTACTTTAAGTTAGATTTATCCAGACTGCCCTCTCTGATCTCCAAGTAGCTGTACATCTTACTGCATTTGCTTTACTGCAGACGTAGATAGCACAAAGCTGCAACACCATTTTCAAAAGAAGCACACCCTAATTAAGTAGAGGGGGGTGGAGTTTAGTCTAGGGCCTGACTCCACCTCTCAAAACTGGCTGCTATGGACAGATCCGTAAAAATTAAGTTAATTCGGTGCTGTATCCCTGTGGTATTTTAGCCAACACATGCCACAGATGTTTAATTAACACCTGAGGAAAAGGTGTCAACTTCTGAAAAAGAAGAAAAACAGCGGCGGCGTTCGGCTGAAGGAGCTGGGAGAATTGGTTGGGGAAGAATGTGCAAGCATTTCCATCTCTACAGGTGTCTGTACAACCCATCAAAACCCTAAGAAGACAAAATAATTCAAAATGTCACAAAAAACATTAAAATAACACTTAGAGCAGGGGTCACCAATCCTGGTCCTCGAGGGCCAGTGTCCTGCATGTTTTAGTTTTCTCTGCTTTAACACACCTGATTCTAATTACCGTAATCATCGTCATCAGCTTGTCATCCAGGGCTGCACAATTCTGTTAATGACACAGTCACTTGTATCATGGTGCAATGAAAGTTAGAGTTAAAAAGAGAGCAGAAAAACCCCTGTGTGTATGTTTGATGATGTAGGTTCTGGATGACTTGGGTTTATTTGATTATTTCTGTGTTCTCAGTTGTCCTATTCTCTCTTATTCTATGTGTTGTTTGTATTCTTATTTCCTGCTTTATTTGAAAGTGATTTTCCCCTCTTTGTGGCTTCTGTTTTGCACTCCGTCTGTCGGGCCTCGGTCCTGATTGGTCATACCTGTGTTTCGTTACCTCATCAACTTTTATCAGTGTGCAGTGACTTTTATTTGATTGCTCTTGCCCCCCTTCATCTCCTGCATTTGAGACGTCCACATCTCCCACATGGGGGGGGGGGGGGTCCCCCTGCTTTCTGCACTTTAGTTGTCCAGGAGTTGCTTCCCAGATAGTCCAAAATGAACAGGGTCAAAGATTTGTATCCCTATAAATAAAGTTTTCAAATGGGTAGAGTTTTTGTGTTTCAATTTTTTGTGTATTTTCTCTCTAGGAGATAAAAACAAATGACATCGGTTGAATTTGAGATTTGAGATTTTTTTTTTCTTTTGAGATTTTTTTTGCACCTGTGTATGACTTTATTTGACTATTCCCCAACAGTAATCATGGTCCTCCTACCGAAAATCTCTGATGTAACTCTCAACTGCCCAGTCAGCATGTATTACCTCAATGCTAGCACTTACCAGTCCAAATAGTGCACCAACAAAAAGAGTGAGTGGACACAGAAATTTAAAAATTTAATTTCTACTCGTAGGCATAATAATTAGTGTCTTTGCTAAATCTATAATGAAATGGGGGCTTGTTTGGTCAAGTCCAGCTGTAAATAATGATCCATTTAGAACTACTCAGATCATTCGGAGTAGTTTCTCTATCTAATCTAATTCCCATCACTGGGAACTAATGTGTGAGCTTCTCCTTGGTAAATTGCAGGCTATTTTTGGTACTTTCATATTAATAGGCCTGACGTTAATAGACAACTTCCTGTTGTCTATTAACATCAAGCATAAAGTGAGTGGATGGATAGATGAGATTGATAGGAAGCATCCCGACATCTCCATGAACACCTCCGGTGGCGTTTCCTTTGTGTAGTGTGGTGATTTTCTCAGTAGCAACACCTACCGTTTTGGATGAACAGTACGGTGCTGTCATCACTATGACTGCATTGAGTATAATTAACAAGTTCCTCCATCATTTCAGTGCCTCTATTATCATCAGTGTTACAATCTTACTCATTAGGGGCTCATTATGTTTAGCTACTTGACAAAAAGAAAGAGAAACATAACTCTTCTGATGAAGTTTGAAACAGCTTTCTCTCTGTCACCTCCTCTGTGTTGGTGATTGAGTTGAAGGGAGTCCAAATAAAGAGACGGTGAGGAGACGAGAGTAATTCTACGGTGCCCTCCAGCTATAGATTACAAGCCTTCATCCTCAGCTGCTGAGCAATCAGACGCCCCCACTGACGGCGTACCAGCTAAGGATTCAGTTTCAAACTAGCAGCTCTTGACTTCTCCTTCTCTCCTTTACAGCACTGGTTGGAGTTTACAAAGTCAATAGCGAAACAAATGAAGTGTAAGTATTAAGTTTGACGCACCTGAGGTATTTGTACTTGCTGTTCTGGGTGAATTGATTCTACATATGTCCAAATTTGATCAGAATGTTAAACCCTAAAAAAAAAATTATAAAAATCTGCCGTAGATAAATCACGTCCACACAAACACTCACTTAAAGAACCTGAATTTTTAATAATGTGTCCTGTATTTGCAGCTCAGCCTCCCTTCACCATGTGTTTGCGCGTCAAGTTTTATCCCCCAGACCCCGCTGCCCTGAGAGAGGAGATCACCAGGTAAGATTTCAGATGCTGTTGTGGGTTGCAGATGGACAGACCAAAGGTTTCTTTAAAGTAATACATATTGTACTACTATTGGCTTATTACTAATGTTTGAGCATATACAGAGTAACAGAGCACTATTCAACACCGCAAGATGTAATAGCAGGGTTCACAATATAGTCAAATACACACACCATGTTAGTGTCAAGGCTTTGCTTGCCAAATTGAAATACAATTTTAACGAACACCACTTGTTAGACTTTGTTTTTCATCCACAGAACAGTAGAGTTAAACCAAGTGTACTTTGTCAGATGACGTACATAATGTACTCAGGCTGTGGTGTCAATTCAGTGCCAAATATATTGCAAATCTGAGAACCAAAACCCAGATTTTAGTTCATGTAAGTTAATATCTGTCCCTACTTTATCATAAAAATAAAGTTGTTAATGTCAATATTGACGTTAACAACTTACTTCCATCAACTTTAAAGGAGCTTGAGGCAGGATTTATGAAAAAAATGCGTATACCTTTTAAGTTTTCTAGTAATAATGTCAGATGAAGCGTTCCAAACCAAAAAGAATGAGCCCTCTAGCGCAGGGGTTCCCAACCTTTTTTGTGCCAAGGACCAGCAGAAGTATAAACAAAAAGCTCAGGGACCGGTTGACAATTTATGTCAATTTTAATAAACATTTTAGAAAAAAACAATGCAATTTAAAATGCAGGCTATCATCAGCGACGTTAGCTGATGTTGTGGCCTTTAAAACTTGCTTCTGCAAATCTAACTCACGTTTTTTCCTTTCGAAAAAATCCACTGGTTTGTCTTTGAGAGAAGGATGTTTTGTATTTAAGTGTCTTTGAAGCTTGGATGGCTTCACTGCTTCGTTGCCGAGCGTTTCTCCACATAAAAAACAGTGGGTTTGGCGCCTCCAAATCGCCTGTTGCAACAAATCCGTATTTTATATACATAATGTCGTACTTGCGATTAAAGCTTTTGCTTTTCTTTTTGGTAGGATTTTCCACTTGTTCATCACTATTTCTTTTACTCGAACAACCAGTAAAGAAACGGCTCATGGAGGTTTGCTGAGGTCCGCTCATCTCTGCAGCAGACTGTACCTAACCTGCATACAGCACCTGTGCATTGCGCTGTTCAGTCCGGTCGGGTACCAGAACTTATTGTCCGCCAAGCCATGACAGGGCTGCCACTCAAAGAAACACATTTCCATTTATACAAGTTTTGGATGAAATTATATGACAAAAAAATTGTTTTCTTAAATTTAGTATGAGGTTGCTTTAATTATGTGGCAAATGATAATAAACACGAGAAAGATGGGTACTTCAATGAAAAATAGATATTTTATTCAACTTTGCTGCTGTCATTCATGCAGGGAGACACCTAAAACATGCTGGATAGGTCTCTCCAGGACCGGAGTTGGAGACCCCTGTATTATGTTCTTATTTATTCATGTAATAATATACAGGTGGAGGTCGGAAAATTTGAATATATTGCAAAACTTAATTCGTAGTAAATTCAACTTAAGGTGAAACAAATATTATTTCCCACTACATGCAAAGTGAGATATTTCAAGCCTTTATTTGTTATAATTTTGATGATTAGCCTATGGCTCACAGTTAGTGAAAACCCCAAATAATAAAACAATCATCAAAATTATAACAAATAAAGGATTAACATATATTGCTTTGCCTGTAATGAGACTATGTATAATGTACATGTATTACGTGGTCTGATAACCATATCCCGACGAATAATTAATTCTCTGCGCATTAATGCTGCACCTTCATCAATTGTGTCTTCATCAAAAGGACATGCCATGTTCGTGACAATGGACTTCTAATATAGGCCTATATATACTGACTCTGTTTTTAATGACACACGGCAGAACTTCGCCAAAACTCGCCTGCTGACTGAATGAATGAGGAAATGAAATGTGCGTGTGTCTCTGAAAGAGGCGGAGACGCAGAGAAACTCCAGGTTTCACGATATAAACCTGGTCCAGGTTAGGTTCAGAGAGTCTCTTACTACGGTAACTGACCGAGAGCTTAAGTTACCTCTCTTTGTGAACCAGGCTAGAGTTACCCCTCTCTCTCTGGTTTGAGTTACCTCCCTTTGTGAAACGGAAAACTCAGTTTCCCTCATTTCAGGGTTAACAGACTCAGAGTTTTCACTAAACCTGCTTTGTGAAACGGACCCCTGCTCTTATCATTGATCAGCATCTGCAGTATTGATCAGCGAGCGCAGTCGTCTGGTGCGGGGAGACGCAAAAAAGAAAAAAAAAAAAAAAAGGCTGCGCTGACACGCGGCTCTGGGCAGAGATTGTATGAGGTGAAGTGAAGTGAGATGCCTCACTCCATTGGGAAAAAACCGTCTGGTGACAATTGCCGACAATTTTGATTATCGCTTTTTGTCGACAACGTCGACGAATCGTTGCAGCCCTAATTATGATCGGAACACAAGCCATTCCACGGCCCGGTAGTAACGGCTCTACGGACCGGTACCGGTCCGGGGACCGGGGGTTGGGAATCACGGCTCTAGCGTATCTCTCCGTTGCCTTGAACAGACTGTGTGCTGCAACATACGCTGCAATTCCGGGCCCGAATTTCCCGCGCTGTCCTGCGGATGTGACGTCAAATGACGCTGCTTTCGCGTTCTCCCGTGCCGGCCTCGCTGTTGGCTGCAGTAACCCCGACGGTCGTCGTGACGCTAATGAGTCTCATTTCTTATTCTTACCTCATGCTCCTTTAACGTAAGGCACTGAGATGATTAGTAGCAAATGGGCTACTAGATCTTGGCTATGTCCGCCCAAGGGCCGACCATGTTACTTCCAGATTGACGGATTGATGTCCATTGTACACGACAAACCACTCACGTCGCCCGCATCCCATTCACTTTCTATGGAACACGATGACCCGTGATCCCTGCGAGAAAGATCTTGGGAAAGGCAGCACATCCGGGCAGTGCGTCAAAAGGTTGGGTGATGCAGTTCTTCAAGTGGCCACTAGAGGCTGGCTACAAAAGCAAGTCAGTCTCTAAAATGTCCAAGTTTAGAGCAGAAATAAAAATATTTACAGTCTCGTTCAAATATCATTTTTTATTTTTTTACCACGCCAGGAGAGTTTATAGCAAGCAATACATTTATTTCTAATATGACTGACGGCTAGCCTCTTATCACTTCCTCATCTGTAATGGTCATGCTACCGTGTTTAGCCAAGCAACCACCATTTGTATTAAACCAGCAACGGATAAATGTGACTTTCATTTTTAATTTTGCCATCAAGTCAACATGTTAAATGGTATATTCTGCTGTAAATGTCTGTTGGCGGCTCTGCACATATTTCGGGAGCTGAGAGCAAAGCTACTTTTGAGTGACACGTGATGGGCGGGTCCCCATCGGCTTCTTGAACAACATGGACCACATTAAGAAAAATGTTTTTTACAATGAGTTTTCAGAAACAAGTGGGTCATGTGACCTAATGCCTTGTCCATTGTCAAGCTATGTGCCCGCCTCCCGTTGTAGATTGACGCAGCGGTGATTTGACACTCGTTTCAGAATTGCAACTGCAGTAACACAAAGCAGACAGTTCAAAAAAGGAAATGTATTTAGAAACAATGGAAAGAAAAGGATAAGGCAGGAAGATGATTGCACTTTCGGTTTTCTGGAAAATACTTTTTAATGGGATTTGGTGGCTGGTGACATAAATAAACATGCAACTTTTCTGAATCAAACAATAATTAATTTTAGAAGCTGATAAACAGTTATCCGTTTCTTTAAAATGCCATGTTTTATCTCTTATATTTTGGTTTGGTCAATCACTTATTGATGATATCAAAAATATGTAATAGGGTTATGCAGCACATCAGATGGTACAAGACCGATCACCTGTGCTGGAGATCATGAGGACCCATCACTAGCTATTAGATGTTACATAGCGGCAGCAAAAGTCAGGAGACAAAACAAAACAGTACATTTAAAATAAATACCTAACAATATTGGAAAAAGAGAAAATTACTATAGTTTTCCCGTTCAATCAACATAGCACAGATTTCAGTAAATAAGTGAAATTCATATGTATTCAATAGTTAGTGAGCTAAAAGGAAAAATATATTTTAAAAGGATCCTCATTAGAAAAATAAGGTTTTAAGCTCTTTAATTCTTTAAGTAAAAGTGACTGAGTCAGTTTTTTCTTGCTGGATATGTGGTGTTCTCAAAAAGAGCTCTCATTAAATGTCCTAAGTGTGTCCAGAGCTCAGTGCTTGTGTGGAACAGGAATTTAAGAATTTGGTCTCCTCATAAGCTGCAGAGTCATGGAGCCTCTCGGTGCTGCTGCACTGCGTGTGGCAGCACTGACAGCTGAACAAACTGCTTTGAGGAGTGAGCCAGAGCACAGCCCAGCGCACAGATCCCTGTAAATCACATCCCTCGACTGGTTGCCACGCAATGAAATCTCTTCTTCACAATCTAGTTCTTCATGTTTGAGCAGCGTGCCGGCACGGCGGAGCTCTTCCATCTACTCTCCATCTGTTCTGGCTGGAGACTCTCACAAGACTCACAAACATGTACCAGATGAATGACACCCCCACATTTCACATCTGCTTATGTTTGAGTTAAAGTAAAAAACTATTTTATACTGGTTTACATACAGTATATGATGAGGTCGAACAAACAAGTAGGGAATAAATTAATCTAAGAGATGCATCAAAACAAACCTGGTGTACCTTGTTTTTGATTTACATGGACAACAAACATTTAATTAAAGTTACATCATATGTATTCTTTCAATATAAAGATGCTGATGATCCACAGGGATTTTGCTTTGACAGTTTTCATAGCAATGCTTTGTGCTGCCATACTAATTATTGCTTTGGTGCTTTGAGAGAAGGAAACTGAGCTACATGAAATATATATTTGACAGGAAAAGGAATGAAAAGTTTTGAATATAAATAATAAGACCAGAAGACCAGGTTGCACTCAATGGACCACAGAATACAGTCACATTTATTACTGTCAAGCTTAAAAACTAAATAAAAAATGTAATTTATGGTAAGTCTACTTTGAAAAACTATATCAGTTTACAACCATAAATCAGAAAAACATTGGGTCAGTTTAAAAAAAAGTTAATGTTCAGAAGAAAAAAAAATAAAGGCATGGCACTGTTTAATTTCTACATTTATCTTGGCTTTATTTCTTTGTAGATTTATCAAACCAAGATATTTTCATGTTTTGTCTTTTCCCCCTAATTTTCACTTCATATGTTTGTATACAACAATATTTGCATTTGTGCTTTGCAGTGCAATCTAAAAATGTGGGATTTAGGCAATTATAACTAATACAGCTGGAAATTATACATACAAACTCAATCTCGATTGTTATTTTAAACAGATGATGTCCACAGAATTTTGTAATGATGAATGGACAGATTTATACATTCCTCTAGCTGCAATCCAATATATCATTACAAAATTCAAAGAAGATCTGGATGAATTTCAGTGCGTACAGGGCGAGAGTGCAACCTAACTGGGCCATCAGACTGCCCTGCATCAATAACTGGAATTCAGCAATAATTGAAATAACCATAATCCTACTATACAGACCCAAAAGCAAAAGCAATTTAAAAATGAATTGAACAAAAAAAAAGTCTCATATTAAACTTGTCCAGAGTTGGCGATCAGCGTCTCTGAGCTCAGAAGCTGAACGGCCATCACGCAGTGAAAACATGCTTTGTGGCCGGATGAAGCCTTACACCACATTTCTTCCCAGAGGACATGAGCCCTCTGAGCTCAGAACCAAAGACAAAAAGGACCATCCAGACTGTTATCAGCATTTTTCAACAAGACAAATCAAAATGATATTCTGCTGACTCGCAAAGCCATGGCTGAGAAAGGAAAGGCTACGGGAACTCAGATAGCCTGTCCGCAGTTCTGGCATGTTCCCAGTACATTGAGCAGAAATGAGGAAAGACAAAAAAAAAGAAAGAAACAATGACTCTTTCCTGTTTCATACACCTGTTTTTAGGGACAAAATAACACCTGAAACATCCTTTCATCTAATATCTTTAATCAAAACTTTAGGGCTCCCAGAAGGAATCTCTAAACTATAATGTCTTAAAAGCTTTACTGTCTTGAGACTATGAGAATGGCATTTCACGTTCAGGTTGTTCTTAAACTTTCAGGATTGACTGATTTCAAAAAGGCTATAAAAACACCAAAAAATAATGTTGTTTTTAGCATCCTGAATTATTTCACGTGTATTTAGGACTACCAGGTAGCTTAAATGTCAAAAGTGGCAGATGGCAGATGTTTCCAAATCCATCCTCAAATCTTTCACAGCAAGTATCTCAGAAAAGTCACCTCAGGTCTTTTAGAAATGTTACCTCCCAACACTCACAAGGGACTGCGGCCTCAAGCCAAACCTTCTTGTTAAAGTCTAAACTGTGAGTGTTTACAATAAATCCTATATCAGTCATCACCCTAATCAGTTTCTGTGTTTCTCCTTTTCTACTTTACAGATATCTCGTCTTCCTGCAGGTCAAGAGGGACCTGTACCACGGTCGCCTGCTCTGCAAGACATCAGACGCAGCTCTGCTAGCTGCCTACATATTACAAGGTTGAATCATCAGTAGTTTTGTCATCAGATCGGACTACTTTGCTTTTATTTACAAGTCACTGTTGGAATATAACAATTACCGTAAAACCGGAGAGCTGGTTTTCATAAGGTCATGTCCGCAGAGTAGAAAAATGCCACAAAGTGCCAACAATAACAATCTGAAGAGATAACGTGGCCTGCAGCAGCAGTCGACTTCAATTTCACACACAGAAGCCTGTGCAACTCGTCTTGATTGCACAAAAGAGAATATTTTATTGCACGCTTCAGAAGGTGTGTTTTGCTCCGAAAGCCTAAAAGGGATATTTTAATGAAGGATTAGGTATGAATGCAAAACAATAAGTACACAGAAACCATAATACCGATCATTTATTTTCCTGCTACTGGATTTAACATTGAAAACAGAAAGGCTGCTGTGCAGGTAGAATCATAATGAATCACTTGCACAAAAACAACTGCCCTTTCACCAACAAAAAAAGAATACATTGAATAAATTGACTACTTGAATTGGGGATATTTGATGGAAAGTTTTCTGGACAGAGAACAAAATAAATAAGTTTGCACAAGTTTGCACACCATGTACAAACTTATTGCTCACCCTGCACTTCCTCTCATATTTCTGTCACTTGCATCACACTTGGCTCTCTGGAACTCCTTCACCTTTTCTGTTGTTTTTTTTTTTAAATGCCTTCAGTGTGAACTACTGTGGTGTTATTTTTGTCAACAACTTGTGCGAAAAGGTGCCACTATCTGCATAAATGCTTACAACAGATAGTGGCACTGAAATGATTTATACTTTTAGCATTTTTATATTCTAGTCTTCAGTGATCCTTAAAAAACAGTCAGATAGAAAAATAAATATTGTTTAAAGGCAGTGGATCCTGTAGTAAACAACCATAACTGAATGGGACTAGAAATTTAGAGGGGATAAGAGACAATCTGAAGTGTTTGCTTGGATTGTGATGATCTTTTTGATAAGATTTGCCGTGGAGGCTATTTGGTTGGAGATTTAAAAAAAAAAAGTTTCGGCAACGCTGTCTTGAATAAAAATTGAACAAAACGGCAACACCTTGTTATTTTTCATTCTGTTTCATATTTAAATCATGCAGGTCATGTGCATCCTTGAGTGTCAGAGCTACTTCTCAGCAGCCTTGGTCACTATGCAAAGTGGAGTTTTTATTTTTGTAATCTTTTTGTAATTCTTTGTGAAAATGCACATCCACAACCTTGACTTCTAGCTCTTTGACCAATGATTTCTATAAAATTGCAATGTGGCCTCTTCTGTCTTTCATGTTTATGAAGATGAGGCAGTATCAACGAACACGTGGACAACCAAAAACAAAAAAAAAGCAAGCCGTTCCTGATGAGTAATTGAAAGCTGGCATAAGATTTTGATTATTAGATATCAAAATTAGACCTTTTTCACCTTCTCCTCATTAAAGAAGGTAAAGAAAAGTATTTAATTAACAGATTCTGAAAGAAATAATGTCTATGTATCAAAGCATAACTCAAAATACTTGAGCAGTATTTTAATTTTCCCAAATGATTAAATATTCACTTTGTATATAGTTTGTTTAGAGTTGCAGCAGACCACAGCAGGGATGGATGGATGGATGGATGGATGGATGGATGGATGGATGGATGGATGGATGGATGGATGGATGGATGGATGGATGGATGGATGGATGGATGGATGGATGGATGGATGGATGGATGGATGGATGGATGGATGGATGGATGGATGTTGATTGTTCAAGTTTACAATTTCTTTGGAAAAGAAATAAAAATTTAGTTGAAATAACTTTGGTCACAATGATTAATCCTCTTTATTATTTTTTCATTTCCATTTTAATTTCCCAGCTGAAATTGGCGACTACGACCCCGGGAAGCACCCTGAGGGCTACAGCTCCAAGTTCCAGTTCTTCCCCAAACACTCAGAGAAGCTAGAGCGGCGGATTGCTGAGATCCACAAAACTGAGCTGATGTAAGTTGACCCCTGTCCAGATTTTATGCACCCGTGCAACCCTTCCACTCATGACACTGCTGCTGCTGCTGCTGCTGCTGCTGCTGCTGCTGCCGCTGCTGATGATTTAATGTTTAACTCATTCCACTCTACTGCAGAGAAGCAGCTTGGCATTGATAATATGCTGGAGCCTAAAGGGTTAAGTAAGATCCAGTAGTATTCTGATGTAGCAATGTACAAAACTAAAGCACACTGAACATTGACCAGAGAAAGCAAAGGAGAGAGTTGTTAAGGGTAAAGGGTAAAGTTAAAGGTAAAGGTAAAGCCTGATGACCCCGTGACTACATGTGCATATTTAATTCAAAGGTTTTGCATCCACAGGACAACCTCCCTGGATGTGGCTGCAAGAGTAAAATTGATGACAAATTTAAGAGACGGATAATATGAATAGTACCCAAAGAGCACAGAACAGCTTCCAAAGAAATTCAATATATATTCAATACATCAGTGTCAGATAGCACCATCCATCACTGTTTCAGCTGACATGGTAGCTACACCCAATATATATATATATATATTTAGTATTTACTATATATATACTTTATCAGGTATATAATATACCTGATAAAGTGGTGGGTGAGTACATGCATGCAAGAGATTATCATGTCATTTCTTGCAGAGCTTAATGTTATTCTTCATTAAGTATAAATTCATTTGGAAATATTTTCATGTTACAGATTAAATTTGCACACATCCCTGCCAGTAGTATATTGTTGATTTTAACTCACTAAAACCGTTGTACAGTACTGTTTACACAGTTTGTACTGGACACTTGATATGTACAGTATATATATATGGAACACACATTCAAGCTCTGCACACGCACTGGCTATAGATTTAATCCTACACTGCCCTCTATTGCTTATTTTTTCTATTTTTTTCATCCACCACTCAAGCCAGTTTCATTCACCAGCCACGGCAGGGATTATTAACAGAAGACAGTTTACAGAGCGGACTTCGTTTTTTTCAATGAAACAGCTTCTTCAACAATTTTCTACTATTATAATAGTATGTACAGTATATATACATAGACACACAGGGATCTGTTTGTCTGAGGCTGTATTTGCCTGACACTTATATGTATAATGCTCTATTATTCAGATACCACTTCTTTAGTAAAGAAGAGAAAAATTAATCTGAATTATTTGGTGTCATGGTCCCATAATCGGAAATAAAACAAAAAATGTATAGGGCAAAACAAGCAACTTTATATATTCCTGAATAGAAGATTAAAAGAGAGACAAAAATGTTATTAGCTAAAAGTATCAAAAGCAGCACCAGTAACCCCCCACCGTATCTGCCACCAATGAACAATCAGCTTTTATTTCTAACTAAACAGCAATGTATGTGGATGTTATGAGAGAAACATAAATGTCCAGATCTATGTCTTGTATGTCGTCTTACTTACTTAAGCAGCCTTTGGAAAGCTAAAACAGCATTTAAGCTTCATATCGTCTGATGGCAGAAAGTCAGCTGTTCCTGTCTAACGACAGCATTAGTAACGTCTTCCAGCTCTACCAGAGCTGCTTTCCTTACTTATAAGACTCGCAAATAAATAGGCTGGACTAAACTATAAAAACTGATGATGAGAAACAAAATCGGGGAAAGAAAAACTACTATTACACTTTTTATAGTGATATTGTCTGTGTTGTTTTATGTTAGATTATGTTGTCTTATTTACCATTTCCAATTCACCATATCAGGCTTAAAATGAACACTTGAGTGCAGTCTGAAATATGCTGCACAGACTTCCTCTGAAAACAGCAGTTTGTGTGCAGGAAAAGACACTTTTTCACAAATACACACTTAGTCAGATTACAAAAAAAGGAATGAACTCGTTTAAAGTACAACAGGGGCCTAAGTTCAGTTGTTAATTTGTTTATTTCAGAGGTCAGAGTCCTGAAACATCAGAGCTCAACTTCCTCCAGAAGGCCCAGATGCTGGAAACGTACGGCGTGGACCCTCATCCATGCAAGGTAGACCTAATAAAACAAATATGCTAAGTATAGATTTGTCTTTTACTTTGTCCTCACAATGTCCAGGGAATTGGTGAGAAAGTATCATGTTACTTTGGTTTAACTGAACATCAAATGCTGGTTTAACTTCCCGTCAGGATGTATCTGGGAACCCAGCTTTTCTGGCCTTCACTCCTTTTGGATTCACTGTGCTGCAAGGAAACAGGAGGGTCCATTTCCTGAAATGGTGAGCACCGATGAACGCACTCAACAGGATATTCATATTTAATTGTAGGGTTGGCGTTAAGCATCATTTGTGGTTTATGTGTATAAAAAAAACTGTGAAAAATAGCATAGATGTGACTCTCTTTCAAATTTTAATTCCAATCCAATCAGTTTTCACGTGTTGTGCCACTTTGTCGTTCATTTCAAGCATAGATAAGTTAGATCCAGGGGCATCAAAGGATTTTAAGACTCTGCTTTAATGTTTTCACAGCAGCAGTCACTACCTGTTGTGATTAATAAATCATTTTTCGCCCCTTGAAGCTTCTTGCACTTGTTTCCTGTGTTTGAAATTAAAGCATCTAACGAGCAAAGAGATGAAACACAGTAAACTTCATTACTCTACCTGCAGCAATAATTCATATTTGACTACCTTTGTTTGTTCATTTTTGTCCCGCCTTGTTCTTTCTAAATCTTTCCCTCATTCTGTCGGCTCTCTCCATTTATTTTATTTTTAATCATATTTTTTTTCCTACCTTTTGTTTTCCCTCCTGCTCTTTGCATGTTTCTGCAACTCATTTTCAGGGACGAGGTGACCAAACTCAAGTTTGAAGCAAAGACATTCCATATATATGCAAATCAGAAAGAGGTACGTGTGCTCATTATTAAAACACAGTTTATATTAACCTGCTGTGTATTCACCTGTTTTCCCCTCCCCTCTAACTTCCCTTAAGTTATAGGGGATCTGCCTTGTTTTAGGCCATTATACAGTCCTCTGAATTGCTTTATGCTTTTTCAAGAGCAAATTATAAGCAGTGGCAAAGATGATGCTCTCCAGCCTATAAGCAGATTCTCATATCTTGGGAATAATCATAGGGTTTACCTTGAAGGAAAATATGAGCCTTTGCAAATGTTTGTGTCCATCAGTGCCACTAAATTGTTGTTTTTTGCTTTGTATAATTGTAAAAAATACAAATGAGTACATATGCTGGACCTGTTACAGGACAGGAAGATCATCCTCACGTACTTTGCACCGACACCAGAGGCCTGCAAGCATCTGTGGAAGTGTGGCGTCGAGAATCAGGCTTTTTACAAGTGAGTCACAGCACAAGCAATAACTGATTTGCTTCAGTTTATTATTGTATGTTTAATTTTTTTTCCTCCATTCACTCACAGGTTGGAGAAATCGAGCCAAGTTCGCACTGTGTCCAGTAGTAATCTGTTCTTCAAGGGTAGCCGCTTTAGATACAGGTATCACCAGCATGTGTGTTACTGGCAAAAATCGAAGACATGTTTCCATATTGATCCCCTTGGTGACTGTGCCTGGTTTGATTATCTTCATCACCGATCACCATATTTTCTCTTCTGTTTCCTCAGTGGAAAGGTTGCAAAAGAAGTAATGGAACAAAGTGCTAAAATTAAGAGAGACCCTCCTGAGATCCACAGGTTACACTTCTTGCATTGATTACATTTGACAATGTTCAAACCGTGCATTCAAGCTAGAAATATTTATTGTTATATTTTATTTTTATTCTAAGTTATTTTTCTGTTGGTTTGTTTTTTCCAGGGCTGGGATGGTGCCAAGCAGAAGTTGTCCATCGATTACCCACGGCCCTCGTCTGACCAGCGTGCCCAGGACCCGACGGAGAGCTGTGCACATCTCTATAATGGAAGGTAACACCGTCGTCACGCCATCTGAACACCACATAGAAGTTTGAATCATAAAACATTTCACGTCCATTGTAGATTACACATGCACAGTACACATGGGGCCTGATTTACTAAGATCCAAATAAAGAGTACTAAATTGCGTGTGCACTGAAAAAGTTTGCACGTGCTGTTGTTGTGTGTTTTGCGGGTGATCAACTAAGAATGCTTGCGCAATCGATAACAGGTGCAAACCGCAGTATTTAAATGAGGTGTTGCGTGTCTTACGGTTTGAGCCATGGAGAGTCTGGATGGAAAGCAGGATAGTTGCAAGCGCAAAATGAAATTTGACGAGTTGGAGTTAGAGATATTAGTGGAAGAGGCAAATAAACACATTCATGAACTACAGCAAAGAAATTTAAACATTATCAAAAGAAACGCAATATGGGAGAAAATCTGCGATAGAATAAATGCAGTTGGTAAGACAAAAAGAACGGCAGATGAGGTTAAAAGAAGGTGGCAAGATATGAGGCGAAGAACTAAAGAAAAAGTGGGCTTTAATAAAACTTCGGCAAAGACTCTCTCTCTGCGTATTCTTGGATTTTGGCGATGTCGCCTCCTTGCCCCTGTTGTGCCGTATTCAGCACCCCTGCCGTGAAAAGCACCCCCTCGTCGACATATATTACCCACAGATCTCTTATTCACGAGTAAATGTCAAAAAGGACTAAATGCTCATGTTTAATTTACTACAAATGAAAACGTACACACAATGACAAAAATTATATTCTCATTCCGTGTCACGTTCTGTTTAGCGTCCAGTTTTGTGTTAATGATTCATGTTTAAATGCGCTCATGGATTCCACAATAGTCATACTTTCCCACAATCACAGTCACAGATGACAAAAATCGTGTAAATGGTTATTGATGTCATTAATTAATAGCCTGCTTACTGTGTTGTCTTCCATAATATTTGTACATATATATAATATAAACTCCTAAGTATGTGTTTGTGTGAGTGTGTATGAGGGGGTGCTTTTCACGGCAGGGGTGCTGAATACGGCACAACACCACAATAACAGCAGCTATCGGTGCGTAATGATGGGCAGATTAGCACCTTCCTTTCGAACGTATTAAATACAGACGCAATCACAATCCCCGCAATTGTGAAAATTGCAATTGGTAAATCTCATTGCGTGTGGTAAATGAACCTATTTGCATTTTCCCCTCCCAGTATTTAGCGCTTTCTTGCGGGTACGCCCCATATTGATTATTCATCAGGGCAAAAGTACTAAATGAACAGCGTGTGCTATGAAAAATGCTCATTTAAAAAAAGGAAACTGTATTTTTTTACATTTACTGACTTTTACTGTATTTATTTACATTTACTGACTTTTACTGTATTTAATTGACGACTGTATGACTCTAATTATATACAGTATATACTGTATATATATATATATATATACATATATATATATATATATATATATATATATATATATATATATATATATATATACACACACACACACATACATAAAGGTACTAGGGCATTTTAGTGCTCGCATGAAGATGTAGGGAGGAACAAAATAATGATACTATGTCAAACAGGTGATGTCAACGGGTGTTTATAATGATTATTTGCATGAAAGGTTGAGTACTGGAGGAGCAAATGTCATTAAAATGATTTAAAACAGTTTTCTTCCAAAAAATGGGGAGGAGTTTCTCCTCTCCAGTGTACAATATCCTACAATGACTCAGAGGATCTGCAGGAATTTCAGTGCATAAAAGGCAAGAGCACACCTAAGCTAGACACCTGTGGTGTCTGATCCTGCAGATGGCACTGCATCAAGAGGTGTCATTCACCAACGGCTGAAATGACCACATGGGCGAGGGATTACTTCAGGAATCCTCTGTAAACCACACTGTAAACCAGAGCTACATTCACAAATGCCACTTAAAACTGTACTGTACAAAAATAAGCTTATATTTACCTTGTCCAGAGGCCGTGCAGATATGTGTGTGTTTCTTTTCTTTTTTTTTTTTAAATGGGGACAGTGTGTCCTGTACAAAAGAAGAAAAAGAACCATGCTGACTGTTATCAGCAGCAAGTCCAAATGTCAAATGTATGAGATTTTATTAGTGTCCTTGGAAAAGCCCTTTACATTTCTCTCATGACAACACCAGGGAAGTCCATGGACTCCATTGTCCATGGACACTCTAAAACCACATTGTGCACATGTTAGAATAGCAGAAGGAAAGGACTGGACTAGCCTGCAGTCCTGAACTGTCCCCAGTCCAGAACTTTTCAACAACACACCTTAAGATGTGTGTTAGAGGAAGATTTGGACAAAATAATCCCTGAAACAATTTATGACTTGACGGCAAGAATGCTTTAAAGTGTTGTTTGAAGCAATGATAGCATTACAAAGTTGTAAAAGCTCAACCAACATGTTTTGGTCATCACTGCAGACCTGAAATCCCCAAATGGGTGTACGTATATAAAGACATTTAATTAAGTTAATATTGTCTGTGAAGAAAGAAAAGTCAAAGTACATGTAAAATCCTTATCTTTTTCTGTGATTTCAGTAAAGTCTACGCTTTTTCTGATTTGGGGTTGTAATGAAGTGCAGATATATTCCTGCAACGATCAAGCAAACTGCACTAAGTGCCTCTTCAAATCCACAGCCTGGTGTCTCTCACTCTTATGATTTGCATTTCGGTGCTCTCCCTTTCCCTCTGATGTGTGTACTCTGGAAGACACACTAACACACCGATAGCAACCACCAGACACTGGTCTGCCATTGTTTTGTTATGAGGAAGTCATCCTGTCGGTTCATAAAGGGCACCTGGTGTCCTTTCTCTCCCCCAGCTGGCTCTTAACCTTTTGGTTAAGGTTCCACTGAGAGTACATTTTCTCTTAGTAGATCGACCTGATCAAACTGATTAACATTTTCCCATCGCTTTTTCACAAGAATGAAAATAAATGATTTTTCATTAGACGATTCTTCCTGTTGTAATGGACTTAGTTCTGTGATATTGAAACTCCTGATACCGCAACAGTGGCAAACAAACGCCCTGTGTTTTGTCCTGTTGCTGTAGCGGTCCTGGTATTTCCATGAGTAATAATACCTCGGCCTGAAAATAGCTCCTGGTGTTAGGGGCCATGCTGCGTGTCAGGGGCGATAGCGGGGAATGAACAATGTGAACGCTGCCTCAAGTGAACCACATTCCTTGGCCTTGCCAGCGTCGTCCTATTTGTCTACAGCTGTCTGCCTGTCTCCGTATTTCTGTGAGTTTCCATCCAGAGGCAGGAGCTCTGCTGGAGTCGGGGGCAGAAGACGAACAGCAGGATAAAAGAGAGAAGTGGTGTTTTTAAGTGAGCCAGCGTTACAGAAAGATTAATTAAAGTGCGCCAATATCACTTTCAAGGTCAAACTGGTGTCCTTGGTGAAGCTGAATCATGGTGAAGTGTCTGATCCGGATCAAGACCACGGTGAACGTTCACTTGCGTATGATCAACCACTGTTATCGGGATGTGAAGGTACGCGTGTTGTCCCTGGGACCCAGGCTCATGGGCAAAGCTCTGGGGGTTCTTCCGCTCTTCCCAGCCCTCCCTGGAGGATCTTCCACCTCCGGCTCTGGTCCTGGTGCGGGACAGAGCTCCAAAACTCCTTCTAGGCTTGCTGTCCCACCCTTCTGCCATGGTTACGGTATGCAACAAGCAAGCTCTGCAGGTATAAACTAATCCTGCTTTTGTGATACTGTGATTGCCGGGAGATATTTTTTTTGAGAAAGTTACTGAGTAGTTGAGTATGAATCATGAAGCAGAGACATGTTGCAAAGTGGTATTTCTCCTAGAATGGCCATTCATTTTTCAACAAGACAATCCAAAACTATTTTCTGCACATATTACAAAAGGCACAGCTGCAGAAATGAAATATGCAACGATGATGGTCCTGTTGCAGGTGCTGGGCATTACAAGGTGTTAAAAGCTTCACTTTTCAAACCTTTGAAGCATATTTATAGACAGCAATCCACAAAATGAATCAAAAGATTTCGTCATACCCAAGCTATTTTAAGCCTTTGAGGTCTTTTATTCCAAATACTTTGAACTTTACTCATTTGAGGTACACAGAAGTGTATTTAGATTATTATCAATAAGTGCTCCTCACTGAACCCACGAGGCTGATCGTCCAGTACTGCATTATATGAACAGAAGTACAGCTAAGGCTGTTTGATGCTACCAGCGTTGAATTTTCTTTTCGAAGTCTGTAAGGATACCATTTATCTTTTTTCATTAAAAAAGATGCAGCCATTTATCTTTTTTTCATTACCAATGAATACAAACAACTTGATGGACATCCCAAAAGTGCATTCCAGATCGACTATCTTTTAATGAAATTGTTTTGTTTGTTATGCGTTTAAAGAACAAAAAAAAGACTATGTCAAGGAATAACAGAAAGTACATGTTGGTATACTTTCTACCAAGTGTACATACAGCCATGTAGAGAGAAAATGTCACTTCTTAAGTGTTATATTGGAAGACATACAAAAGGAAAAACCCACCTGGTCATTAGTAGCTCTTAACTCATTACAAGGTAAAACTCATAGTTGGTCACTTTGGTAGAACTATGGTCTATTTTTATAACAAAGAAAAGTTACAATATTACATTTAGAAATTTCTAGTATTTTATTGACTGCCGTATGAAGGGTTAAAACCAAGTACAGTCACTTGGTTCAGTGTTCAGTTCATTGAGTTCTGTGGCAAATGGTTTCTGCAATGTTGGATCCTGCCCCTAAAGGCGCTCAAGGAACTGCATGTTTCTGTTTCTCCAGTCAACAGTTTGGAAAATAAGAGATTGGACCTTGGGCATGATCCAGCTTTGACCAAACTTTAGCTGCTGATAGATTCTCACATTTTCCTCTGGAGTAATGTAGTTCATGGTCAATGTATCCAGGTCTTGTGGCTGCAAAACAAGCCCGAATCATCACTCCATCACCAATGTGATTGACAGATGGTAGGAGGTGTTGGTTCTGATATACTGCTCAGTTAAACCTTCGTTTTCTCATCTCATCTCATCAAGTACAAATGTTGTCATTCCATTAACCCATCCATCAAGAAAACCCATCATCATGAACAGAATAGTTTTGAAAACATCATGAAACTCCTTTAGATTTTGTTCAGCTCTTTTCATGGACTCAAGAATGGACATTTTCAAAATGTCAAATGATGCTCACTGCTGCCTGACAAAGGATTGTTGGTCATAGTTGAAGTATTCAGAAATAATTATAAAATTGCACACAAATGTGTGAAAGGATGAAAGAATGAAGTGAAGAAATGTTGGTTCCAAAATGGTTAAAGGTGAAGTTCCTTCATCGATTTCTCGAAAAATCCTTCTCTTAATTGCTTATATTCCAATGTAATCTGCCTGATTGCTGAATGCTACAATTGTGTGAATATAGTTCCAGGTCTCATGTGTAAAAGCTTTTTTCTGCAGTTCAAAACCAAACTTTCACCCTTCTGACAAGAAATAAGAGATTTGCATTTGATTCTTCATTTTTAGTCGGCTAAATCAAGTCTAAAAGTCATGTCAGGATGATTTAAATGTTCCAAGCAGCAGGTGAATAATGAGTCTGTGTTTCTAGGTTTGGAGTCACTTCGAGACAGTGCCCACTCCACACCTGTGCGCTCCGTCTCCCATGGTGACTCCTTCATGTCTTCCCGGGGCCACGTGATGGATGGCAGTGAGGCAAGCACATCGGCAGTGATCTCCGATGAGACCTACAGCCCCTCTGACAGCGTGTTGCCCACACCAGTGGCAGAACACGGGGCAGAGACACCTCTGGCTCGCCACCTGAACGGCTCACCATGCAGCATCGATGAGGAGAAAGAGTCGGAGGCGAGGTTATTAAAGGAGAGGCAGGCGGTGGATTTGGGGCCCGGCAGGAGATCTCTAGGTGTGGTCAGGAGCAGGCCATCTCCTTCTTCTGACGCTGAGGAGCTCAATAAGTTCATCTTAAGCGTGTTGCGTCTGTTCCTGGTTACCATCGGACTGCTGTTCGCCCTGCTGCTGCTCCTCATCATGATGACTGAGTCGGACCTGGACATTGCCTTCTTGAGAGACATCCGCAAGACTCCTGAGTTTCAGCAGTTCCACTTTGAGTATTTCTGCCCCCTGCGCCGCTGGTTTGCCTGTAAGTTACGGTGGGTGGGAGGTTTCCTCGTCAGCAAGTGACGTGAGTGAACAGACTCGGTGACTGAATACAGGCCTCCACTGATGGAGATGGGACATTTACAACGGGCAGGTTCAGGAGGACGGGGAGAGGAGGGATCTGGTTTCTTCCAGGAGGAAGATGCCCGTCCTGAGCCATGGAGGGCCTTGTCTATAATGTAAAACTACGAGGAAAAGAAATCACATTTTACTTTAGAAAATTCAGGTCATCTTGAAGTATTTTATTTTTACACAAAGTCACAGTAACAGGGTTTAATTTATTTAAACACTAAAACAAGTCTGGCAAACTTCACTTAGTCAGAGATCATAGTTGCCTTTATTTTTCTATTAATTTATATGTTTTAACATTTATGTAAGAGAGTGAGTGTTGAAAAGTGAGTTTATGTAAAGTTCTAAGAGGAGGCGAGAAGCAGCACAGCTTAGACTGTAAGATATGATGTGAAAGTATCACTTATAATGGTTTCAGATCATGATGGCCTCTGTTTGGAGATGGAGCAGCACGTGGTCGGAGGGGCGAGTGTAGGAAGTGTGAGCGGCACGTATTGAATGTATGAATCCTGTGTCAGATCATCTTTGAAATAGTATTTTATACCGTTCAAAAGTAAATGCATATATATATATATATATATATATATATATATATATATATATATATATATATATATATATATATATATACACACATACATACATGCATACATAACAGTTTACTCAAATCTCAGAGTCTGGTATAAAATTCAACATGTGACATATTCAGTTTGAATTAACTGCTAAAAACTTTGTTGCAATAGCTTTACGACACCGCTGTGATGTGGCCGCTGTCCTGTCGGCAGGCCTGAACAATCCGTTCTGTAGTCGGCGCAACGTTTTGTGGTCAGACGTCTGTTAGGTTTGCTCCCGTTACCGTTTTTGTTCTGTTGTGAGAAAGGATAAGGCCAACAGTTTAATCGAATTGAATTATAGTTAATTGATCCCTGAAGGGGACTTATGTTGTTGCAGTGTAAGCTACCTAGGAAATAAAAAGTGAAGAAACATAGATAGGCATCATTTTGTAAGCTATTGGTGATCATCACGAATGCATTGGAGTGTGGTGTTTGTTGCCTGGCAACAACAGTGCTGATGATGTCACAGGTGGGCAGATCTTGTAGGTCATGGAGGTTGACGGTGTAGATGGAAAGTAACTGCCAACATTACAACATCTGGGATGCAGAGGTGCTCCTCCACGGTAGCATGTCCACGATAACGCCATCTGTTGCTACCAAACACTCCTGCCCAAATTCTGCTGGTATTTTTGATTTTTGTTTTAAGCCTTTGTAAGAATATAATTAAGTAAAGGAATAAAGTAATTGAATAGCAGTTGAATAAAGCTATTACTGCAATCAGTTTCTCCGTGTGAGGCATAGTTGTCACTTTGCAGTAGTTGCCGTTACAATAGTAGTTAAATTGATGGGACAGTGTGAGTTAGTTCTGTGCTGATAGTCAAGTATTTGGTTCGATTTTTGGCTCCCGCAGTCCGTAGAAGGGGTTCATCTTGGTGTCACTTCTGTTAATGTAAGACATCTGAAAAAACAGAAATCCTCTCCATCAAGGGAAATTTGCTTATACCTTTGTAAAATGCTAAAAAAAAACAATTTATTTTCCCAAAGTGTACACTGTTGAGAGTTTGTGTTTAGTTCAAAGCTTTTCCAGAGTGATTCTTTGTTGAGTGTTGAAATTTATGCATTTGTCTATAAAGGCTGAGTATATTTAAATTATGTTACTATTTTGCTGCAAACTGTCCTGTTGCTGAGGTTTTCTTTCAAATGCATTGAAGCATTTTAATTAATTTATTTATTTATTTTCCTGTGAATATGTGATTTTCAGCCCGCCCTCACTTAAAATAGAACCTAAGATAAGTCGTGTTTACGTCATCTACTGCAAAACTTCATCATCACACTTACCAAAGAAACCTCTGTTGTCTCACTCTGTTTGTCAACAGATGGAGACTCTTACAGTCTTGTTTTTCTTCAGCCTTACTTGTATTTTACAGACTAGCCTACAGTGTCTCCTTGTGGTCCGCAGCACCAGAATCTTGTCCAAATGTTTTCACAGCTAAATATTTGCCTCCCTTCAATCCCACAAGTGGATCCTCAGGATATGTGTACATGCTGTGTGCCTGTGCCACTAATCAAAAGGTATACAACATTATGCTTGAAAAAAGAATATGAAAAAAGAACGTTTATGCATCTACTATTTAGGTCAGTGATTGAATGAGGGACTTTGGTTTTTGCAGTGAATAATGTGAAAGGCTATTCTGTTGAAATTTATTTATTTTTAAAGAGGAAGAGTTGCAACAAAAAGCATGACTTTATGAGCCCTGGTAGTATTAAAATACACAACTGTGAAGGTTGCTTTTATTTCTGTACAGGTTATAAATCACCATAAGTATTAATAATTCTCAGTTTTGGTTTTTAAATCTGATAAATGACTACCGTGGTTTATCACAAGTGTTGGGAGATAGCGAGTGCGGAAACATGGCCAGTCAAGATTGAAAGATTTGTCTTCACCCGCCTCTGCGCTCATGTGTATTCTGAAAGGTACAATATAATCAAATACATTTTTCAGATTATGAAAATGAATTACAGTGAACTTGAAACTAATATTTGTCTCCATCCTTGAGATGTGCAGAACATCTAGTTAATCCCACCAGATTAAAGAGAAATCCTTCAAATGCATGTGTGAAAGGAATTGTTGAACCCGTTCCTGAATGCTTTTGATAGTTTCGTGTAAATCCCATTTGGGTTTTTAATGTTTGCCCTTATTGACCTGAAGTCACTAAAACTGATAAGGAAGTTTCCTTGTGCAAGTGTGTGTAAATGGTTCTGTGTGCACCCATTCTTAATTGACAGCGGAAGTGAAACAGGTTATTTTAACTTACTTACATGAAGCATAAACAGCAGCAGTAGCATTTTTTTTACAAGCTGGATCTCCACTTGTCTGACTTGTGCTGTTATACATAAACTTTTTTTAGTTTAAACAACTTGAACATTTCCAGAGTCAAGACAGTTTCACCAACAAGTCACATGTGTTTTCATTTTACTGAATTTTGTCAACAGGAACGAGGCCTGAGACGTTCTTACCATAAACTTCCTTCCTGTATCAAGGCTTGGCACATGGCAATATATGTGTAAGCATGTGTTCTGCATTTATTACCTCCAAACAAGACTGCTTATTTCCAATCTTCGACTGGTGTACTCTATAAATAAATATCTTTTCTTTGTACCTGGAAATTGGTCTGGTTTCAAGATAAATTTCATGTTGTAACAAGCTAAATACATTAAGCTTGGGGAGGGAAAAGAGGTGACGAGGTGCTCGAAATCATTGTGGTTAATGTCAGTTTTTATTCTTTTACCCTCATCTGGCGACAAAGATATTACCACTGAGAACATTAATTACGCTCATATTTAATACACAAAAATATATTTACTTCAGAAGTAACATTGAAAACAGAAAAGACAGCTTATAAAATAAAATACCGACAGTGTCATCATCCCCCATGAGATACAAAAGTTTTAAATATATCCAAGAGCAGCATCTCTGAAAATGATATTTCAGGACATGTGTGACATGCTACAATGTGATAGTAATAAAAAAGGTGTAGAAATACAAAAGGGAAGACAAGCAGGATATTTTGTTCAATGAGAATTCCAACTAAACATTTACAGTTAGACAGCCTTTCAACTAACCATCTACTGATTTCTGTAACCCTGCTGAATCCGTGTTGGTCACATCCTTTCTGGCCCTCGCGTTAACTAGAGAAGACATGCAGACGGCCTGATGAATTACCACCTAGCAGGGCGTTTCTTGTGGGGTGAAAAGCAGTGACAGAAAGCACCGTGGTAAGGTTGTCGTCGTCTATAAACGAGTGCACGCGTTGACCGCTTTCTTGAAACACCTGCACTTGCCGAGGCCTCATCATACTCCCCACCACAAAGCAGTCTTCCTGTTTGGGGTCCCACACTGCTGAGAGCTTAGACAACCAGCGGCCCGTTCTCATATCGTGTCTGCAAAAGCAAGTCGAAAAACGTTGAGGTTACAGATTTGTCAAAGCACAGAAGAAATAAATCGGGACGGCATCTGCAAAAAAGTGCAGTTGTGTGGGTGTACCTGATGGATGTCAGCAGGGACGATTTAGAAGTCATTGAAGATGTGTCAAATACTCTTTAAAAAGAGGCAGATTATAGTTAATGCCAGTGAATACATCATAACCACCTCAAATTCAACATCGGCTGTGTTGGCTTTACCTGATGTGGTTATCCATACATGAGGTGAGCACTCTGTTTCCAGTACAAGGGGAGAAATAAGCACTGTTTATGCTTAAAGAGTGGCCATGGAGTTGAAAGACTGCCTGGCTTTTGGTCTTCTTCAGGCACCGGCTGTCATAAATATTCACTTCCCTGAAGACAAAAATATTTACTTAGCAAAAAAAAAAAGTCTGCATTAAATACAAACTTGTAAATGGAAAAGAAATAAGTCCATATTCAGCCATACCTGTCTTCTGCCACTGCAAAGTACTGCATCTGGAGAGGGTGGACGCTGACGCAGCGCACCGTTTTTGAGTCCAGTGAGTGAAGAGACTCGTGAGAGTTCCTTTAAAGAGATCAAATACATTTTAAAAAATGGATAAAGTCATCTCTGAATGCTAATATAATACCAAACTATCCACTCCTATCAAAAGGAGGCAAACGACAGCCAGCAGTTTAAGACATCAGTAAAGCCTCACCCTGGAGTGCGCCTATCAACGATGGCAACCTCTCCATACCAGTTCCCCACCACCAGCGTTGAGCAGTCATGTGACATGAATCCAAAAGTTCTCAGACCATCCTCACTATCATACACCTAAAAAAAACATACGAAAGTCTTTATACATGGAGATCCACCCGGTAAACATTTCAAATACAGAAAAGGGGCATTTGTAACTACTGTGCTACATACAGCAGATGATGGTTATTTCTAATATGTTTTACCGAAGAAAAAAGTTTCTTACATCATCAAAGACGGCCTTCTCTATATCCATGCAGCGCATAGATCCATCATAACTGAGGCTAAGCAGCTGGGTCGGATCAGCCCTGGAGAACGCCATACAGGCAACTGGACGAGTGTGAGGCTCAAAGAGCAGAACTCCATCATCGCCCCAATCAGAACCCTGGCACATCAACATACAGATGACATCAAGTTACAACAGCTCTATTGTGTAACCAATCACTGAACTTTCAAGAAAGCTCAGTGCACAAAGAAATTAGTAACTGGGGGTGTACAGTACATGACTAATAAGTTGAGCAAAACAAAAAAAGATTTCTATACCAGAAAAGCCTAACAAACATAACATGCAGACAAACAGATCAAATCAGTGCTGTTTTACTGCAGGCTAATAATCCACAATGCGGCAGAATCCATAAAGCAGACAAATCATTAAGACCTATTGCTGTGAGCCTGTTTTGTGCAAACTTTCTGCCCTCTAGTGGTCAAACACCAGTCTCGTTTTGGACCAAAGCTCACCACTTTCAGGAGGCCCAATCTTCCCCACTTGTCTCCTGCAGCCATCAACAGACTGCTGCTGCACGGGTGGAAGGCTGCAGAGAAGATGCGGTCCTTCACCACTTTGACCACTGCATCCTCCCTTATCCTCATGCTCTTTACTGCAGAGCGGTACCTGTATTCAGATGGAATAGAGCTGTGTTAAGTGCGTGAAAACCTCCCAAGAAAAAAACCCCCATCTCAGATAAAGAGTTGATGAAAGAGAAATAAAAATGCCCAAGCTTAGTATCTTACTCTTTCAAGTCAAGTGACATCTTTGTTTCCTGGGTCTCCTGTGGAAACAAAGACATCATTTACAATTCATAACAAAGATTTAAAAAAGAAAACTGTTCTATTCAGAGGAAAGAAAATCATTTCAGTTCAAACAGTTCTCATCTGGATGGCGTACAAAGTGAGGAATCAGACGCATAAGAATCAAAGATTGTAATACTTCAGAGATGTAAACCTACTTCAGAACAGAGATCAAAAAGTTGAGATGGTAGCTTGGAACCCTCTTCCATGTTGACTGGAGCCATGGGAAGAGGCCCAGCGGGCTTCTTGACTGAAGAAGACTACAAAGCAAGAAAGTAAGTAACTGAGTAAGGTACACCAAGAAGGGCGGAGCAACCTGATGAAACCAAAGTAGTTAAACAGCATGAAGTGAGGCGTTACACGTTAATATTAGGTTTATAGATTGTACCCGTTCAAAGACCAGTGTCGCCGTGGGTTCAGGTGGAAGCTTCAACATCTCTGCCTCTATATTTTGGAGGCGCAGGGATTTGCGAGGTGGCAGCACCTCCCTCTTAACAGCCTGTGGCCTACAAGCACAAATAATATCAGGCTAAGATTATTATAACTTTTTTTTACAGCCTTTTTGTATGACTAAGAAGAATCATCTAAATTTGTATTGTTCAAACAACATCTATTTACAATTAACATAGCTGTCACAAAATAATGTAAAATTGTTGAATTGGCTATTTGTGTGGGTTCAACTTCAAAAACTATTGCAAAACTGATATGAGTACAACTATGTTCCACAAAGAAAAACTACGGCATTACTATCATTTTAACCTTCTCTAGTAATACTGTTAACTGAGCTCCCAGACGAGCAGAAATAGTTTGAGCGCCAACTGTACCTCAGACCCTTCTGTGATGGTTTTCGTCGTACCATCTGCTGCAACTCCTCGGTTGCCTTTTGACAAGGAAAACAACAATTTATATACATCCTCTATTTAATCTCTGCTTAAATAACATCCCATGATGGTTATAGTGAACAAAGCATCTAGATTTGTGAAAAAAAAAATGTGCATACAGTAGTAACCAAACCAAAATATTGAAAACACACATTTAAATCCGGAACCACCCAAATGCGAGATGAAGGGTTCCCTGCTTAAACTGGGAAAGGGTGAACCAACAGTATGTGCAACAGCCAAGCTGTTGACTAACCTCTAATAAGTTGATGGATGACAGGAAAGCCTGGTTCTGCCTGATGTTCTCCAGTCGCTCCAGCTCATAGGCAGACAGTCCTCCCTGTTGTGCAAAAATATCACAATGACTTCATGGACAAAGGTCTAACATTTACCTGCAGGTATGGAGAAGGCCTGTATGAAGCGTGGAAATAAACTGCAGTGTTTATGTACTCACACTTTCACGTTCCACATGACCGTTTCCAGCATCCTTCTCATCCTTGGGTCCCTCAATCAGGCTCTCTTTTTCTACCTGGGCCTTTGTTTTCTGTCAAGACAATGTATGCATATTAACCCTCTCATGCATGAATTATGATAAGTTCAGTGAGAATTTTACTACCGGTAAGTGTTTTTATACATCCTTAGGGATGTAAAACAAGGTTTAAAAAAAAAAAAAAAAAATTCTATCTTTATTCTATAAAGATGTATTTTTTTGTCCACTAAGTGTACTTCATGCGTTTTGTACTGTAAAAAAAACATCAATGTAATAGCATGGTAGTTATATAGGTACAGTTGTAATATGGTATTGTGTTGGAATGGTGGTCCCTACCCTCCCCTGTAGGCCTCTCTATTTGAGCTCTATTGATAAACAGTCAAGATTTTTTTCAGCGGAAGGTTTCAGGTTCAACAGCCTCATCTCCATCCTCATCTCCATCCTCATCTCCATCCTCATCTCCATCCTCATCCTCATCTCCATCCTCATCTCCATCCTCATCTCCATCCTCATCTCCATCCTCATCTCCATCCTCATCTCCATCCTCATCTCCATCCTCATCTCCATCCTCATCCTCATCTCCATCCTCATCTCCATCCTCATCTCCATCCTCATCTCCATCCTCATCTCCATCCTCATCTCCATCCTCATCTCCATCTCCATCCTCATCTCTCCCTCAGCATTTCCAGACTCCTCACCTTCACTGTCACTTCTCTGCTTGCACTTTTCTTTACTGGCAGCCATTCCTCATCACTGCTACCAGAAGCACACTCTTCCTCACTTGAGTCTGGAAACTCCTCTATGACCCTGTATGCCTGTCTTTTTGAGCCCTACAAAATATAAAGGATATATTGGAAAACCTCAAATTACATTGTAAAAATATAAAGAAGTTGATTTATAGTCAAAACATTACAGGATATGAATTATTTTCAAGAAAAACACTGGTAGTAATTGACATTGCACAGAAGTTGAAACATAACTTGTGATGCATGATGTACAATTGAGTGGACAGATGATTAATCTGTATTTCCTCCAAATATAAAATCAAAACTCGGAAAATCTTTACATAATATGTCACCTTAGATATTACTTGACGCAATTATATATTTTTTACCTGTAATGGTGTCTTTTTATAGAAGGTAGAAACTGAAATAGCTGGTGTTTGGTCTTTCTCCCTGTCTGTCAGCCATTTCACTACTTTCTCCCTTATTTAAGTCTCTCTCTCTTACCCTTTTCTTTGTGGGCTTGTTTTCCGTTGTGTCCGGGGAGTACTGGAGGCGTTTGGGTGTTAAGCCTCTCCCAGTCCGAGATGATCGCCGGATTGCTGGTTCCTCGGGAGTCATCATGTCCTGCCATGTGAGCATCATAACAATCAACTTCCCAACTAGTAAAACAGACTTCTCTGACAGGTTTTGCTCCCCAATGAAATGTCGAGTTTAAGCAAAACTCTCAACGACCTTTCGTTACATCATGTTAAGCTTATAGCTAAATATATCTTTTATACAGGGGCGTCAATTGGGTATGGCAAGGTATGGCAGCCGCCACACCTTGGCTTCAAGGGAAAATGTAAATGTTTGTTTTTTAAATACATTTATGGAATTACTCTGTCTATTTGTATTGATTATTCTATTATTTAATACATATAAAATAACTACAAATGCAAATCAGAACAACATGATCGATTTCACTAGTTATTACGCTGCAAAAACTCGAAATCTTAACAATATTTGTCTTATTTCTAGTTAAAATGTCAAAAAAATCTCATTACATTTAAGACAAGACTCAAAAACTCAAAAAACAACAATTTTCACCTGTTTCAAGTAGATTTTCACTTAAAATAAGTAGAACATTTTTTTTGCTTGTAATGAGAAGATAAATCTTGTCCCACTGGCAGATCTTTCTACTTATTTCAATTGAAAATTTACTTGAAACAGGTGAAAATGGTCAAATAAGTTATTTTTCTGGCGATGATCTTGTTTTAAGTGTAATGAGACTAAAAATGACTAAAAATTAGACATTTTAACTAGAAATGAGACAAATATTCCTTTTTTTTTTGTTTTTGCAGTGTGAGCGAGACTGCATTTGAATAAGTTCACATTTTCTTGACCACACAGATAAGCTACATAGCAGACTTCTGTGATGAGTATTTGCTGGACGTGTTGATTGATACTCTAGTTAAGTTCTGTGACTCGTAACCTTGCCATACCTTAGCTTTGCCTGAATTGACGCCACTGCTTTTATACGCTCTGTTTTTAAATATATTTTTACTTTTTTTTTTTTTTCTACTCTGCAGCACTTTGAAATGTTCAGCGGCTGGCTCCTACAGATAAGACTATGAAAACAAAACCACATTCAAAACACAACCACCAGTCAACTTACCTTTAGGGCGGTTTCCCGTGTTTGTATAGAAGCTTTTAGGCTGATGTCCATGTCCAGGTGAGGCTCGGCCGCACAGCTGCCACTCATATCGCCTACAGAAACGTAATTGGCGCCACAAGGAAAAACTGTTTTGTAACAAGCCCCGCCCATTTATGTTGCGAAACAGAATTCTCGCAGCTTATTGGTTGATGCTGAAAGTTATCCAATAAAGGGGTTGTCCCATACAGAGCAGTGGCTGAACCCCGGGTTTCAATCTTATAATCCTCTCACGAATTCCCCAAGTTCAGGCATGAAAATAGCCGATATGTGGTTTAATTGAGAGCAGTGGGTTTGGTTTGTCCACAATAACTTTTTGTGTCTCCCGCTCTACGGAAGTATGTGACGGTAGTGCCGTCTTGAGCCACGTCCAACAGAAGGTTCGAACACGAGTCTCCCGTCCTAAAGACGGGGACACTTCCGCTACACTATCTGGGAAGTCAGGGAAACGTGCGATCAGAGGATCACAATTTATACTTTATACACAGCGATCTGTGTAATTATGGCAAAAACCGGTCGAAGGTCTGATTGCGGTACAGTTGTGTTCATGCTATCCTCTCCAGTCACCATAGGTGGTGAGTCTTCGGCTATTCTCTTCAGGGCTATTCTTATATCCTATTCTTCTTTTTTTTCCCTTGTTTTTTTATGTTATTTTTTGTTTTTTTAATTGTTATTTTTATGTTATTTTTAATTTATGTTATTTTTTTAGTTTTTTTAATTTATGTTATTTTTTAATTTATGTTATTTTTTTGTTTTTTTAATTTGTTATTTTTTTATGTTATTTTTTTGTTTTTTTAATTTGTTATTTTTTTGTTTTTTTAATTTATGTTTTTTTTTTGTTTTTTTAATTTATGTTTTTTTTCTTTTATGTTATTTTTTTTGTTTTATGTTATTTTTTTTTATGTTATTTTTCTTTTATGTTATTTTTTTTTTCCCCCTCCTCGGTCGTCCTCTTGGCCTCATAGGCAGTATGATAGACTGATATAGACTGAGGTTAAGCATTAGACAACTGACCACATTCAGAACCTTCCACAGACCATTTAAATAATAACACCCAATGGTATTTATGTAGTGATTATGGCAAGGAATACTTCTCATGGTGGCAAGTTTTTTCCCCCTGTTGGGCAATATATATAATATTGGCCAAAGATTCTGCAATCTTTGATCATACTAGGCTCCATATATAAACTCACATGTTGTTGTGCATTGTATAAGCAGGATAAGCAGAAGAATAAACCCAGGGTTCAGCCCTCAACCCCTCTCTCCGCCACCACCGGCACCCTTCATGACATATCGTGCATTCCATTGACAGGCAGAGAGACGAGAATTCCGGCTGATCTCCACCACTTTGTAACTCTCCCATATTAGGGTCACTCGCTACAATATATATATGCAGGGTGCGATTTGCCGGTGGGGATTGACCAAGCTGGATCATGTCCCACAGTGCTACATTAATTTATAATATTTTTACAAATGACAGACAATAATACAGTGGGAAGAATATTAATAAATGACATCAGTGATCACCTTCCGGTCTTTATAGTTTATAACAGCAACTATGTGAGAAACAAGCAGAACAACATACCACAACATAGAAGAGTTAGGACAGAAGAGTCTATGGTTGCACTTAAAAAAGATCTAATAGCACAAAATTGTCCAATTAAACAATATAGTAGAAAACTAAAGTATAACGATAATCAGTGGATGTCAAAGGGATCGCAAAATGCCTGCAAAAAGAAAAATACATTATACAGAGAATTCCTAAAACATAGAACAAATGAAGCAGAAAATAAATATAAGAAATATAAAAACAAGTTAACTAATATAAGAAATTATAAGAAAGAATATTATAAAAAACTAATAGATAACAATAAGCATAACATTAAGGGTATATGGAATATATTAAACAGCATAATCATACATAACATGGATGAAGTGGTTAATAAATTGAATACATTTTTTGTAAGCGTTGAACCAAATTCAATCAGCGCATCATATACAAATAAAATAACTGAAAAATAAATCAATAAAATGAAATAAAAACAAATAAAATAAATAAATAAATATATATATATATATATATATATATCTAGACACATTCACCCCTCCACACATACATCAACATACAGACATTACAAGAACTTTCATCAACATACAATAATTTTTTTGTTATTGCACATTAGCTCCTGTTTTTGTTAAGAGTGGTTATTGCTGTTGGATAAAAGCTGTGTTTGAGTCTGTTTGTCCTTGTTTTCATGAGTCTGTATCGTTTCCCAGATGGCAGCAGTTCAAACAGTGAGTGTCCGGGGTGTGAAGTGTCTTTTATTATATTTTGGGCTTTTTTCTGGCAACGGGAGTGGTGGATCTTCCAGTGTGGAGAGGGAGTTGAAATCACCAGAAAGGCACTAATTTGTTTCTTAAAAGCAGAGGTGGGTAGTAACGAGTTACATTTACTCCGTTACATTTACTTGAGTAAGTTTTGGGAAATTTTGTACTTTTAAGAGTAGTTTTGAATCACTATACTTTTTACTTTTACTTTAGAGTAGATTTGTGAAGAAGAAACTGTACTCTTACTCCGCTACATTAGGCTACATTGAACTCTTTACTTTTCTTTTATCCCCTCCGCGTACGCATGAATCTCATTACATCACTGAGTGATTCTTTGGGGAAAAAAATGTTTGTTTTTGCATGTTTTGTCACATATACACAGACTCAAACACACACACACACACACACAAGATGATTATTTTGTACTTTTGTCTGCTTGAATGGTTGTGTTAAAAATAAATCAGGAGTTACTCAACAGTTACTCAGTACTTGAGTAGTTTTTTCACCAAGTACTTTTTTACTTTTACTCAAGTAATTATTTGGATGACTATTTTTTACTTCTACTTGAGTCATATTATTCTGAAGTAACAGTACTTTTACTTGAGTACAATTTTTGGCTACTCTACCCAGCTCTGCTTAAGACACTACGCTGATAAATAGAATTTAAAAAACAGGCTAAATCAGTGGTTCCCAAACTTTTTTTGCAAGGCCCCCCTTTTGTATGTAACAGAATTTTCGAGCCGCAACACATTTCTTTTTTTTCCTTTTTACTGTACAATACAGTATGCATTACTTTCAACATATTTTTGAAAAACAGCAGCAACAGCTAAACAAATAATCAAAATTTAAACAATTGCTCTGCAAAAATGTCAGTTTTAATCCCCACACCTTTTCAGTGAGTGGGGTGGGCTTGTTTCATGTTACAGATCCCCTCAAACCGGGGTTGCAGGTGAGAGATTACCACATGCATCTTCCTTCCAGTAGCACCGGGTAGTTGTGGGGCCTGAAGTAGCAGGTCCCCGGTTAGATTCCCGCTGGCCAGACCATTACTTCATGTCATTCCCCTTCTCTCTTCCCCCTATTTCCTGTCTCTCTCACTGCACGTGTTGAAGGCAAAATCTTAAAGAAATAAAAAATCTTAAAAAAAAAAATAATAATAATAATTTTTTTAAATTAATCTACCTTCTACGGAGCCCCTAAAGGGACACGGATTTTTTTTTTTTTTATAATGAGTTTTAAGCGTGCGCGTGAAACCTTTACGCGCGCGCGTAAAACTACGGAGCCCCTAAAGGGACACGGATTTTTTTTTTTTTTATGTATGAGTTTTAAGCGTGCACGTGAAACCTTTACGCGCGCGCGTAAAACCTTTAAGTGAGCACGTAAAGTTGTTTACGTGAGCACGTAAAACGTTTATGCACTCACTAAAAAGTTTCACGCGCTCTCGCAAAACTTATAAGTGAGCGCCTAAAAGTTATTCTACGTGAGCGCGTAAAAACAAGTGCATGGGAGTATTGCTGGAACAGGAGACCCTCCAGTTGCGCCCTGCTCTGTTTGAATGGAAATAACATTACAGGATTTAGCTGAGCTATATTTTAACCTGGGACTCCATTATAAGGACATTACCACTTTGCTTGCAAGTAAACAACTTTACGTGCTCACTTAAAGGTTTTACGCGCGCGCGTAAAGGTTTCACGCTCACGCTTAAAACTCATTATAAAAAAAAAAAATCTGTGTCCCTTTAGGGGCTCCGTATAAAACCTTTAAGTGAGCACGTAAAGTTGTTTACTTGCAAGCAAAGTGGCAATGTCCTTATAATGGAGTCCCAGGTTAAAATATATCTCAGCTAAATCCTGCAATGTCATTTCCATTCATAAACAGAGCAGGGCGCAACTGGAGGGTCTCCTGTTCCAGCAAAACTCCCATGTACTTGTTTTTACGCGCTCACGTAGAACAACTTTTAGGCGCTCACTTATAAGTTTTGCGAGAGCGCGTGAAACTTTTTAGTGAGTGCATAAACGTTTTACGTGCTCACGTAAACAACTTTACGTGCTCACTTAAAAGGTTTTACGCGAGCACATAAAGGTTTCAAGCGTGCGCGTAAAACTCATTATATATTAAAAAAAAATCCATGTCCCCTTAGGGGCTCCGTAACCTTCCAACCTCGCCGCGCCCCCCAGTTTGGGAACCACTGAGCTAAATGAAATTATGTTACACACTCTTGTACAGTAGGTGGCGGTATGCACCTAATAACGTTGGTTGTGATCCGCCATTAAACATAGAGAAGAAGAAGAAGAAGAAGAAGAACAATAAACCAGAGAAGAAGAAGAACACACCGCCACACACAGCAAAGATGGCGTCGCTGAGTGACAAATCAGTTTGGGACGAGGTGGAGGATGGCATCGGCGAGGAGGTGCTGAAGATGTCCACGGAGGAGATCGTCCAGCGGACCCGGCTCCTCGACAGCGAGATCAAGATCATGAAGAGCGAGGTGCTCCGCGTCACCCACGAGCTGCAGGCCATGAAGGATAAAATCAAAGAAAACACGGAGAAGATCAAGGTGAACAAAACCCTGCCCTACCTGGTCTCCAACGTGATCGAGCTGCTGGACGTGGACCCCAACGACCAGGAGGAGGACGGGGCCAACGTGGACCTGGACTCCCAGAGGAAGGGGAAGTGCGCCGTCATCAAGACCTCCACCCGCCAGACCTACTTCCTCCCGGTGATCGGGCTGGTGGACGCGGAGAAGCTGAAGCCCGGGGACCTGGTGGGGGTGAACAAGGACTCCTACCTGATCCTGGAGACCCTGCCCACCGAGTACGACTCCAGGGTGAAGGCCATGGAGGTGGATGAACGACCCACAGAGCAGTACAGCGACATCGGCGGCCTGGACAAGCAGATCCAGGAGCTGGTGGAGGCGATAGTGCTGCCCATGAACCACAAGGAGAAGTTCGAGAACCTGGGCATCCAGGTAGGCTGGCCACCCGTCCCTTGAAATACGGAATTGTTACGGAATTAAAAGTTGCATTCCGTATTGAACCAATACAGACACATATTATGCTCTTATTTATTGATATCATAATATACAGGTGAAGGTTTGAATTTGAAAAAATTGAATATATTGCAAAACTTCATTAGTAGTAAATTCAACTTAAGGTGAAACAAATATTATTTCCCACTACATTCAAAGTGAGATATTTCAAGCCTTTATTTGTTATAACTTTGGTGATTATGGCTCACAGTTTATGAAAACCCCAAATAAGAATGGCAATATTTTATGAAATCAATAAAGAATTAAATCATCAAAATGATAACAAACAAAGGTATAACATATCTTGCTTTGCATGTAATGAGACTATGTAATGTATTAGTTTCACCTTTTAAGTTGAATTATTGAAATAAATGAACTTACACCATATTCTAATTTCCCAACCTTCACCTGTAACTATATTCTACATCTTGGCTGATGTGGACATACATAACATAGGAGGATATTTCAGTTGCTAGTATGGTTGGCTGTCTGTACAGTCATGCAAGTTCAATGCTATTAAAGCAGTTTAAACTTTAAATCAAAGCATTTTGTTTTTTCCATATAAAATAAATAGATTTCTAAGCAGTTTAGAAGTTTGGGTAATGTCCCTTTTTTTTATGGTGCCTGTGTTGACGAAATCAGGTTGTCCCTTATTTCTATTTCTGAAAGGTGGCAACCCTACATCCAGGTGATGATTTAGCGCAACCAATTAAGAATTTTTTATTTAACCTTTATTTAACCAGGAATAATCAGTTACACATTGATTGATTGAAGAATTTATTAGAAGAATTGCATAGGATCAGGTACAGTTTCATGACAGTACAGATTCGCTGATACAAAGTCAACTAAAAGGCATTATTCCAAGAAAGCATTACACTTGTTTACATTGGAGACCTTTTTTAAACTCATATAACATTGAATGACATACAGGTAAGAAGCAGTACTTTGTTGGGAAGATTGTAAAAAAAACAAAAGGGGGAAATTACTGTTATTTTGCACCGAGAGAGACTAAAAGGTGATGAGACAAATAGAATAAGCTAGGTAATACAAAACAAAACAAGAAACAATATGTTACCGAGTGGATTGTAAACGGCTACTTGTCAGTAAGAAAATACCCTTTAATGACAGACGGAAGGCAGGCTTGCAAAAAAAAGTAAAGTTTTAATGTGGTTCCAGGCCTGGACAACTTAGATTTTTCAACAAAAACCAAGCAACTCAAAAAAACAGAAATCATAATTAAGCAGAGGTGTTGGCATCAACCTCTCCCCATGGCAGCCCCCTCTGTACTGAACCATTTCCTTTATATTTGCTCCTGTCTCCACCCCTGGCAAAGCAGTCAGCAAATCACAACATTTGACACAAGGTGCTCCCCATAAAGCAATCAGAGCTCTCAGGCAATCATGGCCGCTCCCAAATTACTGCATCTGCATGGATAGACACAAGTACAGTAGTTAAATCACATGTCACAGCAGAATGTGCACCTTCTGTAGGACTGAAATCAAACTCCTAATACTTGCTCATGAAAACAATAATATAAGCTACTCTGACAGAGTCTGCTCTGTCACACAATAATCAGAAGGAACAGCGGGATGTGCAGTAGAGGCTTTGATTATTCCCAGTTACGAGTAGCAGCCTCCTGTAGGTGGCTTTTTAGGGCAGACTTGAAGGAGATTAGGGATTTGCTCTCTTTTATGGCTGTCAGTAAGGAATTCCACATGTTGGTAGAATAGGATGCAAACGAATTTGAACCTTTCTTGGAGTTAACCCTGGGCTGAAAGTGATTTGTGGAGCTGCCTCTAGTGTTATGGTGGTGAACATCTTTTACATTTTGAAAGTATTTAGACAAGTACAAGGGTATTTTGGAGGTGTAATGTATCTTGTACACCAAAATCAATGCAAGAAACTGTACTCTGTCGGCTACCAGGAGCCATCCCACGCTGAACAACATTGAACAACATCAACAAAACAGACCTAAAAAACAGCTAAAACAGTTTGGCAATCACATCACTACAGTATAATCACTCAATGTTCGATAAAAGAACATGTGCATTCAGTAGTCAGACAGACCTTGATCCTAGCTTTAAAATCTACCAAACTTGGGAGATGATCCAATTTAAGATGACTCTGTAATTTATACCAGGACGAGGGTGCAAATGCTTTGAAGGCCCTTTCCCCAAAAACAGTCCACGTACGAGGAATAGTATACATTATCATCTATCGTGCCTGAGACTACAGCTTTTGGTGTTGACTTTAGGAACCAAGAGAGAACACAAATAAGGGGGCAAGTCACACAAGATGGCTTTATAAAGAAAACAAAGCAGTGTTCCCATCTACGATTGTACAAAGAAGACCAGCCAACACTCATAAAGACTACAGTGATGAGTACGAAAACCTAAATCTGTTACAAATCTTAATGCTGCATGATACACCGAATCCAGCATTTTCAGGGAGGAGAGATTTGCATGCATGTATAAGATGTCACCGTAGTCAAGTATTGATACAAAAGTTGCCTGAATCAGTCTTTTTCTAACATTAAAGGAAAAACAACTTTTGTTTCTATAATAGAAACCAAGTTTAACCCTGAGTTTCTTTGTAAGACACTCGATATGGTATTTAAAAGACAGATTTTCATCCAAATAAAATCCCAGGTATTTGTAGACTGAAACTCGTTCAATCACCTTTTCATTTTGTGTAACAATCTGACAGTCATCATTTGTCTTCCCGGATTTTATAAAGCACATTAATTTAGTTTTGTCAGAATTAAGCACAAGTCTTAATTGATTAAGATTACTCTGAATGACATTAAAAGCAGATTGTAACTTTTGTAAGGCATCTGTTAATGATGAAGCAGAACAGTACAAAATAGTGTCATCTGCATAAAAATGAAATTTTGCATCAGTCACATTTTGACACAAAACGTTTATATAAATGGTAAATAAAATAGGACCCAATATGGAATTTACTTTTGTATGCGGATGCCATTGTTATCTTGGCAGAGAGGGAGGATGAGTTACAGTCCCTGTTAGACATTGTGGATAGCTGGTGTCGGAAATGGAGATTGTTAATTAATCAAGGAAAAACCCAAGTTATACATTTTAGAAAACTTGGAGTAAGTAGAAGCACTTTTAATTTTAATGTTGGAGTTGAACCTTTATGTTATACAAATATTTACAAATATCTTGGCTTCACCCTGGATGAACATTTAAAGTTCAAAGAAGGTATTAATATACTCGCTGATACGGCAGGCAGAGCGTTAGGTTCTATTGTAAGTAAAATGAAGAATTGTAAACATCTGGCATAAACCGAAACTTAGAACTTACCGGTTGATGAAGAGTATTTATTGTCCTGATCTGTAATGTATAAGTGGATATTATAATTTTGTGTTTTTGTTTGTACGCAGTTGTTTGTTTGCTGGCGTGGGGTATCTGTGTCTTGTAAGCCCTTATAGGCTGGGCACCTTAAAGGTGTATGACACATAAATAAACCATTCATTCATTCATTCATTCCAGCCGCCCAAAGGGGTGCTGATGTACGGCCCGCCCGGCACCGGGAAGACCCTGCTGGCCCGAGCCTGCGCCGCCCAGACCAAGGCCACCTTCCTGAAGCTGGCGGGGCCGCAGCTGGTGCAGATGTTCATCGGAGACGGAGCCAAGCTGGTGAGAGACGCCTTCGCCCTGGCCAAGGAGAAAGCCCCGTCCATCATCTTCATCGACGAGCTGGACGCCATCGGAACCAAGAGGTTCGACAGCGAGAAGGCGGGAGACCGAGAGGTGCAGAGGACCATGCTGGAGCTGCTCAACCAGCTGGACGGCTTTCAGCCCAACATGCAGGTCAAGGTAAGCATGCACCAGTTTCTACTCTTTATAAACGATAGTATATACTGCAAGGCAAGTTTATTTATATAGCACAATTCAACACAAGGTAATTCAAAGTGCTTTAGAGGTGTCAAAAGTATTCACATTCATTACTCAGGTAGAAGTATAGATACTAGAGTTTAAAAATACTCCTGTAGAAGTTGAAGTATCAACTCAAGTTTTTTATTCAAGTAAAAGTATAAAAGTACTGGTTTCAAAACTACTTAAAGTATAAAAGTAAAAGTAATGTAATCAAAATGCCTCTGTCCTTCACAGGATAAGTAAAATGGATCACTGCAAAAACTCAAAATCTTAACAAGAATATTTGTCTTATTTGTAGTTAAAATGTCTCATTTTAGTAAAAAAAATCTCATTACCGTACACTTAAAACAAGACTCATCACTGGAAAAAACAACAATTTTCACGTTTCAAGAAAATTGAAGAAGATTTTTTTTTGCTTGTAATGAGAAGATAAATCTTGTCCCACTGGCAGATTTTCCTACTTATTTCAAGTTAAAATTTACTTGAAACAGGTGAAAATTGTCAAATAAGTTATTTTTCTGGTGATGACTCTAAATGTTGAAATAGCAGTAAAACCACATTCATTGATTAAATGACATAAGGGATGGAAAGGGGGGATGATTTTGACCATTTTTATTTCAGGGGGGATGCCAATCTCCCTCATCCCCCCTCACCTCAAGTACTGTATATACTGCAAGGCAAGTTTATTTATATAGCACAATTCAACACCAGGTAATTCAAAGTGCTTTACATCAACAAGTAAAGCAAGTAAGTATTTAATTTAAGAGTACGCTTCAGTAAACAGTAATGTTTTTAGTCCTGATTTAAAGGAGCTGACAGTTGGAGCAGACCTCAGGTCTACAGGAAGTTTGTTCCACCGGTGAGGAGCAGAATAACTGAACGCTGCCTCACCTTGCTTGGTTCTGGTTCTTGGGAACCACAACAAACCAGATCCAGATGAACCTCAGGGGTCTGGGAGCTTCATAGGAACTAACAGATCCAGCATGTATTTTGGTCCAAGACCATTCAGGTCTTTGTAGACCAGCAGTAAGATTTTAAACTCTATCCTTTGACTCACTGGAAGCCAGTGTAGTGATTTCATGACCGGTGTAATATGGTCCAGTTTCCTGGTGTTTGTAAGGACTGCAGTCAAATTCTACACAATGCAAAGAGAATTTGAAATTTTGTGACTAAACATCTTTCACCATGAACACTGTAATTAAATCACTTAAGACTAATTGGGAGTGAAAAATGGCTTCAGATTGTGAGGGAACATAAAGATTGGACTCTGAAGCAATGAAAGTTATCTTGTCCAATTTGGAGACACACTTAAGTGTTGTTGCATCAGGGAAAACAGTAGAGTAATACAGAAAAGGTTTAGAGAAATGTAATCCTTTAATTTAAATGTATTATAAATGTGTTATAAACGTAAACATGTGTACTTGTATCAGCATTTCTAACATTAAAAACACAGACGGTATAAAAGAGCATTTCCATATACACAATGCAAAGAGAACTTGAGGTACTGTGACTGTGATCTTTCACCATAAACACTGTAATGAAACCACTTGTAAGCCAGACTTATTGGGAGTGAAAAAAGGCTTCAGTTTGTTGGGGAGCATAAACATTGGAAGTTATCTCGTTCCAGAGTAATTTTGCTTTACAGTAAGATGGCCCTTGATTTAACCAGCGTCTTATTGTTCATCATTTTTAGGTGATTGCTGCCACCAACAGAGTAGACATCTTGGACCCTGCTCTGCTTCGTTCTGGTCGTCTGGACAGGAAGATCGAGTTCCCCATGCCCAACGAAGAGGCCAGAGCACGCATAATGCAGATTCACTCCCGTAAGATGAACGTCAGCCCTGACGTCAACTATGAGGAGCTGGCCCGCTGCACAGACGACTTCAACGGCGCCCAGTGTAAAGCCGTCTGCGTGGAGGCCGGTATGATCGCCCTGCGCCGCGGGGCTACAGAGCTCAACCATGAGGATTACATGGAGGGAATCCTGGAGGTCCAAGCCAAGAAGAAGGCTAACCTTCAGTACTATGCCTAAGGACACTGACTGTGTCCATGTTTGTGTGAGCGTGTCTTTGATTATTACAGCAGTTGTTGAGTAAACACTTGTTACTAAAACTGATCTTGGGTTAATAAAGTGAATAAAAGTAAAAGCTGTGTTGTGTTTTGTCCAACTAAGAATACACTCGGGTTTTGAATGCTGCAGAATAAACCCATTTCTGCTCTGTTTTTTTCCCCTTTTAAATTAACTTATTTGTAAGTGGAACATCTACTCAAATACATCAGTGCCCTCACTTTATTTTCTTCTTTTACTCAAATCTCACGAATGTGTTGATATTCATACACAGTACATAATACAGTTAGTGTGATCACTTATAATCTTTTCAATTCCTAGTATGGATCCATGCGATTTACAATAATACTAATAAGAGCAACACTTTTCCAACAAGTCAAAAACCTTGGGGAAGATATTATTCCTTATTGAGAAGACAATGTTCAAAATAATGGGAAATTATACGTGACAAAATGTCCAATGTAATATGGTCATCACCTCTCGTGAATGTGTATATTAAATATCCAACAAAATTAAATGGTTTGGACATTTTCTCAAACTATTTCTTTAATGTGAGCAAAGAATCAAGTTTCAACTACAGGACAGAATGAAGGTGCTAACTCTTTGTAGCATTTTACTCTTTTTCCCTCCAGCTTTAGTGACTTCCTCAGGTCCTGACCTGACTAGACTGTTTTGTTCCCATAGACCTCCCTGAGCTGATCTCAGTCGTCAATAAAGCTAAATCATCCACATGCCCACTTGACTGATCAAAAATGTTTTCTCTTGTTGGTACAGTACACCAATATTGGATCCGATCAACCAATCCCTGAAATCAGGATATATGCCGCAGGTTTATAAAGTTGCGATTAAATAAACTTTTATTCCCTTTTGACCCAGACATTCTAGCAAATTATAGACAATTTTCCAACCTTTCATTTATATCTAATATTCTGGGAAATCAAATGTGGTTGGAACCCAGTTATTTGATCACCTGTATAGAAATCTATTCAAATCTATTTGAAGTTTTTCAGAAACCTTGCTGATTAGTGGCCTCACATTCTTATGGGCTCAGATAATGGATTAGTGATGGAGTTTTTTGAGCATCTGACATTTTGCCCTGAACATCTAAAATGTAAAATTATTCACTTTGTAAAACCAATCCGTTTTTAAAATTCTTAAACATGAAGGCAGGATACTGGAGATAGTTCAATAAAAGAAATGGACAAATCTTTTATTTGATTTCATTCTGTGATCATTTGATTAACTGCTCTATCAGCTAGTGATGTTTGCACAGTGACCATGACAATGTAGTAGATACATTAAAATATGGATTTAATAAATGGGGTATAAAGCTACCAGAAATAATGTGTTCTACGGAGTTAGGTATTGTAATACAGGAAAACTGCTTATCTAAAAAATAAAAAAGGCACACTAGCTGGAAAAGTAATACTAATTATAAATCTACTTTGTAGAATACCTCCTGAAAGCAGGATTTGTCACTTACCTATAAGTAATCAGAGATTACACCATATACCTGTATTTTCAGTCCCAAAATGTACTGTTTAGTTTAATCCCCATGCTACTTTGCAGTTTAAACTTAACCTTTTTTCTGGTTATGTTGAACCTGATCCTGTGAGTATTCCAGAAAGCAGGTTTTATTACTAACCTGGAGTAAAGTCAGAGTAAGCTGTAAGCCTGCATTTTTGATTGTAAAAAGCAACGGACCTAAAAATACCCTCTGAACTTTACCTGAGTATTTCAAGTTCACATATACCAATGCTGGGGTTTTGTCTTTGTCCCAAAATAGCATTCCCTCCTCGGGATCAACAAAAAAATTATACCAAAGGGACAAATAATGTGTGTGCTTTACACCATGAGAAGGTAATGGTGCGAGACCCCATCCAGGTGACCAGGTAGATTAGGTTAATTCCCTCACCTATTTTATCTGCTGACTTCTTCATACTATACACTTCACTGAACAGGAAAGAAGGTCATGTACTTTTCCACAACGGGCCCATAGAAATATAATACTGAAAAGACAGGCTCCAACAAGACACTTGAAAGTGAGGTGTCACATTTATATCACTGTATGACATCAGCACTTTCCAGTAGCTTCTTGCTCATTTATCAGTGACATTTCCAAAAGAAATGTTAGATAAAATAAAAAATATTTCAAAAGAACAAGTTCTGCAACACTGCAAAATCTATGGTTGAGATTAGACTCAGTTGCTTGGCCAGGTTTAGATGTTGAACCCTAATTTTTTTGAAAACAATACAAAATCATAAAGCCCTGATTTGTGCACAGCTATAACATAATAGATGTTTGGTCAAAGTCAGACCAGTCAACACTGAATAGTATGAATGCCTTCCATCTAACAAGTGCAATACTTTATTTATTCTGTTGACATGTGTAAGTCTTTAGTTGTATTTGTCTGACAGAAATACGGGCCATGGTGCAGACACAAGCACTGAAGCAAGAGAAGATTCTTGAATTCTTTACATTTATTAAGAATGTAAAAAGAATAGCAGAGCATATATGTCCAAACATAATGAAATATCCAAACAGAGGCAGGGTCTAGGCGAGGGTGGTTTCTCAGAACAGGAGTGCTGACCTTGGATGAGACTGTTGGACCATATAAACACGGATGTGATGACAGTAGAAATGAAATAAAGGAATAATTGAAAAACATATCTACTGAATTAGAGCCAAACTTAAGAGGATCTTTAATCAACCACTGGATCAACACTCCTGTGTTAAGAAACCTAATAGTAATGGTCACAAATCAGCAGAATGAATGTGAAAGAAACAGCCCAAAGAAGAAACTGGTGGCAGGCAGAGATACACGCTTTCCACCTTAGTCCTTCCTCAGTGGTACAGTCTGCTCGTTAATGCCCTCCTTTGTGACGACACAGACCCGAAGGGCATCTCCGGTGTAGACATCTCTCTCTGCAGCAGAGATGAAGACATCTTTGACCAGCTGAACTGCCTTGTCCTGAGTGAGGGGAACATGTTGCACACCCTCCATGTTCTTGAAACCAATCTGTGGTAAAAAGACATGTTAGGAAAAGTAAGACTGTATCTAAGGAGAGAAACACAAGCGTATCAATGTGTCTGCAGTGTAAAGTTCTACCTGGTTGTCTAGCAATGGCTGTAGCATGGCACTGGCTGATCCTCCAGCCTTGTATGTGTCTCTCTGGTAGGAGCCCACTGGGTCAAAGCTGTACACTGCTCCCTTACCTGTTGCACATATTCAATATTACATACGTTGCAAAAATGCCTTTCCTGCCATCAAAATTCAAGCTGTCAGTTAAGGCAAGGCTACAAATGAGCCGTTGGTCCAGAAGTTTTAAATCAGCACAAATGTGTCCCTAACACATTATATCACTTTCATGTGAAGGATTATATGATGGCTTAATAATGACACAAAACAATGACAAAAAGACTAATAAAATGACACACTGAAATGTAGCAGTACTCACCCTCTTCATCCAGACCCCCAATGATGTTGTAGACATAATAAGGAAAGAATCTCCTGCCGTACAGGATGGTGGAGAGCATGGCTGCAATGGCCCCACTGGTCATCATCTTGTTGTTTGAGTGTTTGTACATCTGAGAGAAAAATGGAGAGTGTTGTAATAAGAGTAGCTGGTAAAGATCATATCCGTATTAGGGTTAGGGGTGCTGCACAATATGTTACAGCATCTGCACTGTTATGTCTCATTGAAAAGTATGCAATATTCCATGCAGCCTTCATGTGTACATAGAGGACCAAGAATTGTACAAAGAAAGAAATGAAGACATTACATAAAGAAACAAAAAAATAAATCTGCAGTCATTTTTCAATTCTTTGTTGCAACTTATTTAACTTATTGTTGTAATTACGTCTGTTCTCATATTACAGTGTATTACAAACAAAAATAAAACTGCAATATCCATTTTTGTCTTCCAATATCTTGCAACCAAAGTATGTTTTGTGAATGAAGTGTAGATGCGTGATGCCACTGGACAAAGGTAGAAAGCTTGGGCGAAGAAAACAAGTTCATACAAAACAACAACAAAAAAAACAACCCATAATTTATGAAATCAAAAGCCAAATAAAATCACACTAGCTGACCTTTAGTCTGGCATCAATTATCTTTGTCAGAGTCAGGCAGTCGCCATGGAAACCACTGCATCCGATTACAGTAGTGTCTGTCCTGTAAGGGTCAGAAGAAGCACAAAGAACAGTAAGTCAGGTAAACACATTTAAAATAGAGAGAGAGTTTTGGAGGTGTCGCACCGGCTTATGTGCCAACTTCCACTAAACCCACAGAGAAGTGACTCTGTACTTACAGCTTGTAGCATTTTGGAGAATCCCGGCTGTGGATGGAGTAGCCTTCACTCAACCTGGTGTCTGAGGCTACGATGGCAAAATCTTCCCCAGCAACTGCTAGCACAGTTCTGAGAAAAATAAGACAGGCTAGTTAAAGGATTCCCTGTTTTCCTGACACACCACATGAACAAAAGCGAGCGGAAGCCGCCGAAAACGAAACTATGACATTAACTTCTCCACAATCTAGGTCTAAGATATTAAGCTTAACGCTGATATAATCAACTTTACGTGATTCAAAATAAATCAAAATGGTATATAAAGCATTTTCTCAGCCCCAATAATGTTTTTTTTTTAGATATTTAGCTGGTCTAATTGAATTGAGCGTGAGCGTTAGCACGCTGCTAAGCTAACTGGACCACAGACATTCAGACTAACCCTCCGTTGAACGCGTAAGGTGAGAACCGGTGCTCGACCGGGCCGGTGTAATGGTAATCCTTCATCCTGCCAGGATCTCCGAAAGTCTGTGCTGAAATCATGTTTGATCCGGAAAGCTGTGTGATGTGTAACTTGTGAGGTAAACTCGCTGTATCACCGCAATATGGCAGCCTCTTCCTCTCCGATCACTGCACTGGTGTCCAGGCGCCCTGTGTCCGACAGCGCCCCCTACAGAGTATTTGGTGTAACGGCAGCAACGATTAATGGTTCTGCGAACCCTAACTAGAGGGTTTTTTTTGTTTTTTTTTTTTAACACAATTTATAAACAAGAGTACTGCTAGTAGAGGAAATTTGAGTGGACCAAAGTTTGGTCGTTACCACAAAGATTCTTTCTAACAAATAAAGTCAAAGAGATCTCTTTTAAATTGATACACCAATTCTACCCTGCAAAACAATATTTATCAAAATTTAAGAATGATATAGATTTTAATTGTTCTTTTTGCCAAAGGCATCCTGAAACATATTCTCACTTATTCTGGTCATGTGAATTCACTTATAAATTCTGGAGGGACTTCCAGAAGTATATTGCTGATTCTGTCTTTTCTGATTTTCTGATTTATTATAAGAACGTTATTTTTGGTTTTCATAATTTTAATCACAAAGATAGTGACGCTTTTCTTTTTTATAAATCTGTCTTTATTTTTAGCAAAGTTTCACATACATAAGTGCAAATTCATCCACAGAAAGCCTGAACTTTTTATACTCAAAAAAGAACAATATATGAGGACGAATCGTCGACGAGTAGATCGTTCTGGACGATCTACTCATCGAAAAACACACAGGCACAAAAGACCATCGGCATCTTTAAATCGCTGAATTTGTTAACATGAAACTTACTCTTGCATGTTATGCTGTTTTTATTTTTATTAATTTATCTTTTTAATTTACATTCAACTGTCTTGTCCTTTATATATATTTTTTTGTTTATTTCTTTTCAATTTAGTGTTGGAGTCTATCTGTATTTGTATTTTGCCTTTGTTCTTAATCTTTCATTGTGTTTCAAGATTTAAATAAATAAAAAATAATAAAAAATGATGCCTCCGATATTGTTCAACAACGTCATCTTTATTTTTCGGTCTAGCAATGGGTGCAGAGCCGCTGAACAATCTGACTCTGACAACCCCCTGTCTCCAGTTTTGTACAACAGCGTAACTCTAGCTATTTTAATGCCATTGGGGAATTGACCAGTTTGCAACGATAAGTTAAAAATATGCGTTAGAGGTTTGGATATCCCATCAACAACCTTTTTTTACTATTTTCATGTCTATTTCATTATAATCAGTTGATGTTTTGTTTTTGCATTTATTCACAATATCTATAATCTCCTTTTCCTCCACAGTTCTCACACTTATCACTGTCCCTTTTTCCCATAACATACAAAGTGCCATTTAATCCTGTGTGATCCAGTCTGAGTCTTGTTATGACTATTTCCTCCCTCCTGTTCCTTTCTGTATAATTCTTTGTTATGATAGACTTTTGTATTTTCTGATATCCCTGTCCTTTCTGATCCTCCTCCCACCTTTTCTGCCATATTTCCATTCCTTTCTTCTTTATTACTGATTTACCTTCTCCTTTTCCTAGTGGAACTGGTATTTTTATTTCCTTTTGCAATGCCATTTTTGCTAATTTATCAGCACCCTCATTCTTTGTTACTCCCTCATGTGCTGGTACCCAACAGAACTGTACATCTATGCCACATCGGTGTATTCTTAATGAACTATGATAAATATCTATGAGTAAGTCTTCTCTGCAAGTTTTTTTTTCCAAACCTCTTTATTGATTTTACAAAAAAAACATACATTCCAGAAGATCCAAAAAGATCCAAAAGTAAAGAAAACTGTGTTTCCGTGAAAGGTGTCAAATTGTGGAAATGCTGTGATAAGGATTTAAGAATGTGTACCTCAATTTATGTTTTCAAAAAAATGTTTAAATATAAAACGATAAACAGTTATAAAGAAATCTGTTATAGCCTATTATAGATTAACATGAAAATAGCACCACTATATACCCCTTTTTGCATTTTTGGTATTACTATTTCTATATAATATAATGCAAGGACAATTTCTCTTTGTTTTCTTTTTATATAATTCTTTTCTTATTTGTGTATTATCATCCACCGGATGTCATATTGTGTGAATGATATACACTGCACAGGATAGGCTATAATAAGCCCTTGGCTTCAGCCTACTCCTTTTTCAGACATTTCTATTTACCTTTTATTTTATTTGTGTAATGAACATGTAAATGTTTCAATGTATTCTGTCCGAAATAAACCATTCATTCATTCATTCAACATTTGCATGAAAGAACACTGAGCGACCAAGGAGTAAAACAAAAAAAAGAAAGAGCGAAAAAGAAAGAAAAGGAATAAACAATAAAATAAAAAAAGGAGGAGGAATTATGAATTAGGGTACAAAGATACTTAAACTGAAAATGCTGGGCTTTTTGAATCATGCAAGATTTTAAATATTTTTTGTACTGAATTATTTTGTTTAGATATGCAATAAAGATTGGATTAATTTTCAAAAAGCGACATTTATGAATAAAGAATTTAGCCAATATAATTAAATTATTGATTCCAAAGTCTATTTTTTTGTCCTCCACTTGTAAACCAAATTTAATGCTTTCAAATGTAAGAATAGGAATGGTTTGATCATTATAGGTTATCCAGTATTGGAAAGCATCCCAAAAGGTCTTAGTTAGGTTACAAGAGAAAAAAAGATCTTCTCTGCAAGTTGTTGTTGATTGCATAAAGGCCTTTAAATCTATGGTTGATTGTATGTGTGGCGGCGTGACCTCTGACCCCGGAAGTTAAAGGCTCACCTCCCGGAAGTGGCGGACGAGGCGCAGCAGGATGGTGCAGTAGGGGGTGAAGCTGCATCAGTGTTTGGTGCTTTAACCTGCCAGAGCGTGATTGTAAGTCTGTTCACAGCTCCTCGTTTTGGTGCTGATTAAAGTCGTGGTTATTTACGACCATTTTAGCACACACGGAGGCCGTCGGGATGCTAAAATTAGCCGATATTAGCTTTATGGGCTAACTTGGGCTAACCAGTGTGTCAACGCTTCACATGTATTTGCCAATATGTGCTGCTGGAGAGATTTATCACTTTATCACTCTCAGATAAAACCCTGAAGTATCCAAGAGGACACATTTGTGTTGGAAAAGTAGTGTTGTGATACGTTTAAGCTTGTTAAATGTTACTAGGATGGGATTGGTGCGTTCGCGCCTCTTCTGGAAATGTTAGTAATTCATTCAAATACATCGATTTAAATATGTAAATATTAAATATATTAATATTAAATGTATTAATATATATTATACATCGCGCAGTTTTGACGGTGCACGATGACAGTCTGTTGTCTTGTCATAAAGTTCGCGTAAATCTCGATTCTTTCATCTTTGCATCCACTTTTGCATCTTTGCCAACCGTCCCTTGAAAAACGGAACGTATTTATAAACTAAAGTACGTCCCGTATTGAGCTGAAAAGGGACGTTTGTCCCGTATTACTGTGAGTCAAAAAATAGTCATGTTATTTTTTTCTGTTTTACTACAACTTCAGCCTACAGTCATGGCCTTTGAGGCACAAATATGTTTACATGTTTTCTACAGACTTTCTGTTTGCACTTTTGTTATTGCACTAAAAACGTGCACTATTACAGAATGGATGTTCTGCTTTCTTTCTATTGTTTTATATTAATGTATACAATTTTAAGTTAAGCAGGGTGGGTTTCTGTTTAAGAAAGATACTTATTTTATTGAGTTCATTTTGTTATTTTGCATTAAAGTGAATTGCTGGATAATTTGTTTTCCATGTGTTCATGGCATTCAAAAATATGCATCTAATTCAATTCAGGTTTGAGTCAAACAGTTAAAAATCGTTTCAAGGGGCTAAAAAGTAAAGTATTTTTGAAAATATTTGTAAATTTTTTTGTAAATATTATCCTTTTTTTGTGTTTACTATTTTTTTCTCTCTTGTACATACTCTTTTTCTACTTTTTATATTGCTCTTTTTATTATTTAACTACTTATTGGTTATTTCTATTTTATATTTTTTGTATAAAGTGTGTGTGTGTGTGTGTGTGTGTGTTTTGGCTGCTGCACGACTGAATTTCTCCTCTGGGGGATAAATAAAGTCTTCTATTCTAAAAAAATATACCACGCCAGGAAGGGTGAAGGCAATCGGGTTGGCCAGCCCTGCCGATGAGGTGTCCCTTATTTATTTTTCAGGGAGTTGGCAACCCTATTCGCATCTCTTCTGGAAATGTTATTAATTAATTCAAATATACATCGCTCAGTTTTGACAGTGCACGATGGTCTGTTTTTTTTTTTTTTTTGTCACAAATCGTTTGTTCTTTTATCTTTGCATCCACTACAGAGCCATCAGGAGTAAGGAGTCACAAGAGGGCTGTTTCTGCAGAGTCCACTTGGTGTCTTGGTGGTATTTATCCTGGACATAAACCTTGAACGCTGCTGCGTGAAGTTTACACAAGTTGCATAACTGCGTGCTCTTGGGTGGGAGTGCTGTAAGAGTGAGGAGCTGAAGAAATGGACCAGAACAACAGTATACCACCCTTCCAAGGGCTGGCTTCCCCTCAGGTAACTTTTTTTTTGTTTTAAGTTAAGACATTTCCAAAATGAAATTCGGTTCCTTAAGGTTTTACAGGAATGGGACTCGTGTTTACTTTTGAAAATAATTTGAAACTAATAGTACCAGCACATAAATGTATTTGTTACAGACACTGGCTTTGGTAATAGGTAGGAGATTGATTAATCAGTTGGCCAATCAATTTGACCGGTTATTGGCCACTTTCTAATTATAGGTATCTGCTACTGCCAGAGAATATCGAGCTGATTTAAAAGGCAGGTGCACCTGAAGGCACTCCTGTGTTGTTAAATACGTGACTATTTAGGGAATGTTGGACCCCAGGGTGTTTCCAGTAACTTGGTGCACTACATTTGTTGTTTTTCTTTTTCTTTGGGTAAAAAAAAAACTGTCTTGCTGTAAACTTCACAATACATTTAAAATAAATAAGTTGAAAATTTAATTCTGTTTTTGTCAAATACCTGATAAAAGCAGCAAAGTGCATTTAATGTAAAAAAAACAATATTACTTATGTTTTTAGTTTTACATGTAGGCCTAATCCAAATGCTGCTTAGAAAGACCACTTTTTACAATTTAATAAATCATTATTGGTATTTTTAAACTGTTATAATGTATTGTATGGAGACAAAATAAAGTATATTGACCTAATATATATTGACCAAAAAAAAAACCTCATAAATGATAAACCAGTCTTTGGATGCCCTGATTTTTCCTAATCAAACAAAACAAACAAAAGAAAAACAAGAGGATTGGCTTCAGTATGCTAATTTCAAAGCATTTCCTGATTCAGTAGCTTGAAGATCCATTTTAAATACCAATAACATTGAGTATAAGATTTCTGTATCACATTATCATTTTCTTACGTTGTTGTAGAAGAACTCACTCCAATTCTTCATTGTGGTTTTACTGTTTATTTGGTTTATGTGGTATTTGGAGGCATTTGTTTAGGTACTGTTCTCTTTAGGGGCTGCCTCAGCATTACAGTTGTTTTTGAGGTCTGAACCTTATTATGTTGATTTTGAAACCTGACCAGTTTGACGGGTAGCAAAAAATGTTTTTCTCTAAAAGCCAATCCAGGGGTTTTACTTACACTACAGCTGATGCCTGTGTAACTTGAATTACCTGCAAAAGTTTTTAAGGGTCCACCAGGTCCTTCTAATGGTGGCTGCTTGAAAACCAAAAGTTGATCAGTAAAACTTAGGAATGCACAGATAATAATAGTAGTTATTGTCATTCATTCAGTTTTTTTGTTGGTGAAAAAACAAACTTAAAAAAAAACATTCTTTAAAATTCCTGCATAGTTACAATTTTTGTGCTTTTTTTTCCCCTTCGTTTTCTTGGGGTGATTTTTCCTTGTGCAGGGTGCCATGACCCCAGGCATGCCAATCTTCAGTCCAATGATGCCATATGGCTCGGGTCTGACGCCCCAGCCGGTTCAGAACACCAACAGTCTGTCTATACTTGAGGAGCAGCAGAGAGAACAACAAAGACAGCAGCAGCAGCAACAGGCACAGCAGGCCAACACAGGTACAACTCGCATTATTATTGATGTTGTCCCCTTAATCTCATGTGTAGTTTAGTTTTGTTTTAGTTTATTATTAAAGAACCTTTTTTGTCCACCTCAGGCCTTCCAGGAACATCAGGGCAGACTCCTCAATTGTTTCATTCCCAAACAGTACAAGGCTCAACTACCACAGCACTGCCAGGCAACACCCCACTCTACAACACTCCACTGACACCCATGACCCCCATCACACCGGCTACGCCTGCGTCAGAGAGCTCTGGCATTGTACCACAGCTACAGTATGTTTCATATCCTGTTGATAGAGTTATTGGAGTGTAAAGTCTTTTTACATTTTTATTGATTTGTAACCCCTGTCAAAAATAGCTGTTAAACTAAAGATATTTTCCTAAATTGCTATAGTTATAAATATGTCGGGACATGCAGTTATGTTGCTTTGACACAACTGAATTTATTTAATTCATTCATAAGTTTGGTTTAATTCTTCTTTTACTCAGTTCTTTTTCTCTGATTCTCTCCCACTTGTAACAATCAGAAATATAGTCTCTACTGTAAATCTGGGTTGCAAACTGGACCTGAAGACCATTGCCCTGAGAGCCAGGAACGCAGAGTACAACCCAAAGGTGAGGCCATCATCATCAGGCTTATGTGTCTGCAATATTGTTATATTCTGTTATATTGTTGTGTTCCAAAACAATATATCTCTCTAACACCTGTGGCTTATAAAAGTCACCAAATTCCCATTAAATGTATTATATATGCCTATGAAAAATAACTCTACAATTAAAGTAGAAACATTTATAGTTTTGTATAATCTCTAATAAAATTCATCCTGTCATTTCATAGCGTTTTGCTGCGGTCATCATGAGAATACGAGAGCCCAGGACCACTGCTCTCATCTTCAGCTCTGGGAAGATGGTCTGCACCGGCGCCAAGAGGTCAGACTGTTTATAATTGCTAACCTTACATGTGCACAACCTTGCTTCATTTAAAATGCCAGAATTGGTGTTTTTGCTGTCCTAGTATCCTTTCTTTTTTGCTGTGCATCTCATTAAAATGTTTTTTTTTATTACATTTCTGACTGGAATTCCTCTGAGTATTTGTTCAAATGTTTATCTTTCTTTGGTTTCCTGTTAACTCCCTGCCTTTTGTAGTGAGGAGCAATCAAGGTTAGCAGCCAGAAAATATGCACGTGTGGTGCAAAAGCTTGGTTTTCCTGCAAAATTCTTGGACTTCAAGATTCAGAACATGGTGGGCAGCTGTGATGTAAAGTTTCCCATTCGGCTGGAGGGATTGGTCCTCACACATCAGCAGTTTAGCAGGTAATACAGCCTGAAAACCAAAGCAGATGACTGAGGTTGCACCGATTGCTCAGTTTCACTATTGTGACTGGAATTAAGTGAATTAATGCTTATTTATTTACCTGTGTGTGTGTGTTGTAGCTATGAGCCGGAGCTGTTTCCAGGACTGATTTATAGAATGATCAAACCACGAATTGTCCTGTTGATCTTCGTTTCTGGGAAAGTAGTACTCACAGGTGAGACTTCAATCTACTCTATCAGATGTTCTAATGCACAGGTGTCAAACTGAATTCCAGAAGGGCCGGTGTCCTGCATGTTTTAGATGTTTCACTGCTTTAACACACCTGATTAATCATCATCACCAGCTTGTCATCAAAGTCTGGATAGTTCTGTTGATGACACAGTCACTTGTATCATGGTGCAATGAAGCAGGGAAACATCTAAAACCTACAGGGACACCGGCCCTCGAGGACTGGAGTCCGAGACCCCTGCCCTAGTGTATAAATTAACCTGGACTGACACTAGGCTTGACATTGGCACTGACACCTGTATGTTAGATAATTGAAAAAATATATTTAATGTTGACATATTTTAATTGTATATTTTTGTATTTGGAAAATTGATGAGATTCACCAAAATCAAACTGAAACGTAACTGGTGGGATTTTTTGTACTCACTGAGATCTGTTTGTCTTTTAAGGTGCCAAGGTGAGAGCGGAGATTTATGAAGCATTTGAAAACATATACCCCATCCTGAAAGGCTTTCGCAAGACAACGTAAAACATGGAGTTCCTTTTATCTCCCGAGTCTATTAATTTTTTTACTCCGATCTTTTACACATCAGTGTCTCCTTCATGTCAACCCCCACAAGTGGACTGATGTCAGGACTCTTAGAAAAGGATGGCACTTCATTTTATACCCCCCCCCCCCCCCTTTTCAATTTCTTTTTTCTTGTAAAGATTTTAAAGGTTATCTTTCTGTGTTCTGATTACACGTCGCGGTAAACCTAAAATTCTAGCGCTCATTTCAGTGTAGTCTTAGTTTCTGCATTTTCAGACTTGACTTGTCTCCATCGCACCACTGACTGTACATAAAACTGTAAGAAAATGTAAAAATTGTTGATGAGAGAACCAGTCTGACATGGACTGTTTTTGTTTTTATTTTTAAAGAGTTGTAGGTAGTTTTGTACATCACATTTTTAATAATTGTTTGCTCTGTCCCCAAGTTTTATCTACATGTGTTTAAATACATTGCCCACCCCACCCTTTTTTTTGAGTGTCCTTCACTCCTCCAATCCTGTAAAATTAATTTCCTGTTGAGTTCAGTATTACGTTAAACAGTAACTGGGTGGATGCTCTTTAATTATAAATGTATCTAAATTCTAAAGCTGTTTAATTCTCCATTGCATTTAAGTGCACAAAGCTTTCATGCTTCAACAGTTGGAGTCTGTGAAATAACTTTGTGAAATTTTGCTCAGCCAACATTTTGGACAAACTAGCACTGCAATTGCAAAGAGAATCAGGATTCTTAACAAAATCAATGAAAATGTGAAAGGAACTAGATAGCTACAATGACAAAAATATATACATTTTGTCTATTCCACAGTTTCTTCTGAGCAATTCTTTGTGCCTTCCCTGGTTGGTTGTTTTTTACTCAGGCACTTAGCTCAGTAAAATATTTAAATATGTCTAAGTTCTGGCTACTTTTTAAGTTACATTCAGAACTTCAACTTTTGAAGTTTTTGAAAGCCATTTAAAAGTTTTATCAGGCAACTGGTTTGAAGTGTTTGATCCACAGTGGACTTTGATGCACATGTTCAGTCAGGTTCACTGTCTGTGTACCACCCACATGAGAGGATGAAGCCCCTTTACTTCTAAATGTATTCAAAATTTGTTAATGTGCTGGAATGTGCATTAATAAATGTGTACATACTGGTCCTCGTTACAGTCGTCTCTTTCTCTGCAACATTTTGGAACAGTTTTTCTTCCTGAAAGAGTTTTTGCTGCCTTGTAAGTGCATCAATGTTTTGAGGAATAATGTAAAGAAAAAATTATAAGTTCAGGTCATACAATTGTAGGGACTTAAAAAAAAAAAAAAGAATTCTGAACCTCTGGCACTTAAGTGCCTTATTTCCTGCTTTACATAACACGTGACTAAAGATTGTTTTCAATTTTTTAAAACTAACTCAGTGTTAATGTATTTATCAATGTAATATCTTGTCACTTTCAACGATTTAGTCTTTAAGACCATATCTACATTTTTAGCTTGAATAAATGGACAAAAAAACCATCCCCTTCAATACATGACTTTTACCATCTTGATTTTGTGTTACCAGCTTAATGGGTATTGTGGTCACAGCTGATACTTGCAAGTTTAGATATTAAGTTACTATTAATATCACCGTTCAATCATGTTATTTGAATGATTACACCCTCTGCCACACGTGTAAATTTGTAATTGTGTGTAGTAACTGGAGAATGCCTCCAGTGGAGAGACTGGGGGTGCTGGGCACAATAGGTTACAGCTTGATGATAATGTTTGTATTTGCCCCCTTTAAGTTTAGCACATTAATTCTGTTGTGAATTGTATATTTCTTTTACAATGGCACTACAAAAGCCACTGAGGTAGATGTTTAAAAATGAACAAAGACAAAATTCTTATTGATTCCTGTTCTTCATTGGTAAAAGCTGTTTATTTTGTAGTAGTGCAGCACGGGGTCATGTTCCTCTTTTCTTTTTCTGGTCACTTGCTCCAGTTGCCTCACAGCATAAAAGATATGAAGAACTGAGACGGCTAAAATGATTAACCGTGAATATATGAACGTTTAATGAAGTCATAGAAAACTTGTCAATATCCAGAGAGAGGAATTTTCAACTGTGCCAAAAAAAGTAATCTAAGACCATCCAGACAGAGTATTGTCCATGAACATGTTTTCCAATATTTAGGTTGCGGCAGTTGAATATGCATGGAAATGGAATATGGGTGTCAAACTGGATTATCTATCTTGACTTTGTTGATCTGAGCTGAAGTCTTGCTTCCAGATAAACTCAGGGTAGTACTGGTCGTCATGGTCACAGCTCACTGAGCACGTGTAGACCACCAGAGTCCCCCAGTCGATACTAGCTCCGGTTGAGTCCACACACAGACTGTTTAACAGCTGCGGCATCACCTACAAACACACGATTTAGAGATTTTAAAAAAACACATGCTTTTCAACAACGTGTGAACATAAAACACTAAACATCAACGTGGTTTGTTGCACACATGCCCGGGGTGATACAAAAGAACATGCATTATAACTTGCTACTATAAGATGTAGTGTCTACCTGGCAGATGTGGAGATTCTTCTCCTTTTTTACCTGTCTTGGTCATACTTATTTCTATTCTACAAACCTACCTCTCATGGTAGAGACCTACATTTTATTTCAAGTTTTCAATTGACTTTTTTTTTCATAAAATAGTTTCTTTTAAACAAGAATTTTAGCTGGTTTTGATTCTGGTAGTCTCGTCAGTAACTAACATGTTAACTTCCATTTACTATTTCAGAGCTTTAACTTTTACATCTGTTTATGTGTAATGTACTCCATAAAGGAAATGTATCTAAGTTATCTAATTGCAACCTTTTAGGATTCTAGGATCACTGTATTCCTGATCTGCTATCAGTGTTTTTTCATTATAAATACATTTTTAAGACCTCCAACTCTAAGATGTTCTATTATTGAGGATTTAACAAGCAGTTATTACCTGAAATTCAAACGCTCTCTTGGCACCACAAGTGCATGGTGGTATGTTCTCATCTGAAGGGATGTGCTGAGAGGAAACCCACAAGGGATTCCCTCCTCGACTGTAACGTATCACCTGGACGAGACAAAATACGGTCAGATGGCTCTTCTTAACTCTGACAGTGCAGTGTTGTTTTTTTAAATACCTGATGTGGCTCTGGTGCAATCTTCTTTTTAAATCGCTGAAACACTCGGTTCTCTTCAGTCTCATGCATAGCCATCTCTTCCAGGTCTACCTCTGCCAGTGCTATTAAAAAAGAGATTCACAATTAAAAATGACATTTATACTATGAACGCCAGTTTGTCAAAGATTACTGAAAGCTTACCGTCTGATAAAGAACAGCAATCAACACTTTTCTGAATACTGCCTTCTTCTTCATCTTCTCCTTCTGCATCTTTTTCTTGCTTCTCCTCCGGCTCAGTGATGAGCTCTGACTCAGGAAAGAGGAGGGGAGAGGTAGTGACAATGGATGCCTCTGTACCTAGAGAAAGGCAGAGCCGCAGAGAAATGGGGTCAGCCTGCTTTTAGCCAGAGGGGAAATCAGTTGCACTGCTGCTCAACAGGATGCAACTGTACCTGGGCTGCAGCACTCTCTTTTGTGAGAGTGTTTCCAGTGGAGAGTCTGGTGGTGTTTGACACAATAGGTTACGGCGTGACAGCGGGAGCAGGTTTTGCTCCCGGGACAACCACATACCCAACACAGTTTAATTCCAGATACAGACAGCACACAATCCTCCTCTGGACCACTGGGTGGTTCATCCTCTGAAAGAAAAACAAAATAAGGACTCATAGGTATGCAAAGTATACAAAACAACTGTAAAGAAAAAGAAAAGAACAATCCCAGACCAAAGTATTTCACAGTATTTAAAATCCCTGTTTTTGTATGAATGTATGACCAGGACCCTATTATGCATAGATTTAAAAACTTAGGTTTCAGAGATGTACCTTATATGGACCACTTGCGTACAGCAAAACAAGGTTGAAAAAATCTGGCCTCTTTCGGAGGCTTCATCAGGTAATTTTTACAAAGTAGCATTCTGTCCTGTTCAGAAACTGAGTATAACTTGAAAACACGAACCTGGAGGAGGCTCGAAGGGGTAGAACTCATTTCTCCTGGGCAGCTGATTTCTGAAAACTGAAAATTTGCACGAATATGCTTAAATCGTATAACGCTACAGATTAAGTCAAATGTTTTTAAAAAGACTGCAACTACAACAGTGACAGCCAGGCCTACACATCACAACAATGGCACGTGATAAACATATGTTTGTTATACAGTTTGTACCTTTCATGCATCGGCTGTCGTTGCGAGAATAACAGTCAGGGGTTTTGCAGCAGAACAGGAGGAGGGTTCTGTGGAAACTTCTTTCCTGACCAGGTATCGGTGCATACACCTGGAGTAAAAACACGCAGGATCATTACACGGGGAGAGTCGGGATCACTTGGAGCACAGTGCAAGGGGGTGGTTGTTGCTAGGGTTGCCACCCGTCCCTTGAAATACGGAATTGTTACGTAATTGGGAATTAAAAGTTGCGTTCCGTATTGAACCAATACAGACACACATTATGCTCTTATTTATTGATGTCATAATATACAGGTGAAGGTCGGAAAATTTGAATATATTGAAAAACTATTTCAAGACTTTATTTGTTATAATTTTGGTGATTATGGCTTACAGATAAATAAAAAAATCTATTATGAAATCAATAAACAATTCAATCATCAAAATTATAACAAATAAAGGTTTAACACATCTTGCTTTGCATGTAATGACACTATGTAATGTATTAGTTTCACCTTTTAAGTTGAATTATTGAAATAAGTTAACTTTTACACCATATTCTTCACCTGTAGCTATATTCTACATCTTGGCTGATGTGGACATACAGAGCATAGGAGGCTTTTTCAGTTGCTAGTATGGTTGGCTGTCTGTACAGTCATGCAAGTTCAATGCTATTAATTAATTAATTAATTAATTAATTTATTTATTTATTTGCACAGTGATAACAGTAATTTTTTTTATCATACAAGGACAAATAATTTGTGCATGAGGGGAAAAGAAGCCCGAAGGGCTTATAAAAAATCCTCCCCCTCAATACAAAATCACCAAAACAAATCAATCAATAGAAAAAGAATAGAAAGGTAAAAGAAACAAAGAAAAATACAATAAACACCCAAACAAAAATATCCATGAAATAGCAATTTCATTTCAGTACGAATAGCCTGTTAATTTTGTCTATATAAAAGTTACTTAAGGCACTTTAAACTTTAAATCAAAGCATTTTGTTTTATAAAATAAATACATTTCTATGCATTTTAGAAGTTTTGGGGATTTCCCTTTTTTTCCGCCTGCGCTGCTGAAATCGGGGCGTCCCTTATTTCTATTTCTGAAAGGTGTCAACCCTAGTTGTTGCAGTGCGTGTCAGGCTGCAGCGTGAGATCCCCAGCAGGATACAAACCTGCAGCAGGAAGACCAGGGGTTGATGGCACATCTCACACTCCAGCGCGGACTGGGAGGGCAGCCCTGCCTGGCTCAGCCACGCCGGCTTCCCTCCAACCTTACTGGGGAACTGTGGCGACCGAAGCCGCCACGGCTCCGCCTCCTCCAGGAAACCCAACACTACCTCAGCCGAAGACATCTTATTATTTATCTTAAAGTCCAATGGTCACGCAACTTTACTGGCCTCTCTGAAAACACGGAGCCCCTGCTTTAGCCGTCAACACATGCTGATGTACATTTAAATCGTCCGTCGGGAAACTTCAACCGATGTTCAGTTCCGCAGTGAGCGAGTCTCTCAGTTCACAAACAAGTAATAATATATTCGATAAAACATTATAAATGTACCACCTACTCTCCATTATTTATGTACAATTTATATTATACATATCAAATTATACTTAATTAAAAATATATGCCAAAATGTTCTGAGACAAGGTCGTAAATAGTAATACTGAGGTTAGTACTATACTTTACCCACTAGATGGCGCAACTGTCTTATCTGTAGTCGGAAACAAAATATATAATAAAATTGCTTGTAAACTGTTGTCATTGCTGTTGCATATACTAGTAATATTGGTATACAGTGGTCATTTATATCATATATTATCACACAAATATTATACATGTATACTTCAGTTGCAACATTTCAGATTAGGTTTTTATTTTTTGTTACAATCAATTCAATGTGACAAACTTGATTGAATGATAAAGTATAAACTCAGAACTTTCAATGTTTTCAGTTTAGTGCAACTTGTGCAGAATCAGAACCAGAATGCAACTTCACGAAAACAAACATTATGGAAAATTATTTTATAATCTACAAAAAGAAGGAATAAAAAAAAAGTTACGATAATTTTGTTGAAAAGTATTCACGTCTTAACTTCAATACATTTCTCAAAAGTTACCCATAAATGTTCTGATGTCCAAGTACACACAGGTCTGCTCAAACTGTCAGCTCCTTTTAATCAGGCCTAAAAACATTACTGTTTACTGAAGCGTACTCTTAAATTAAATACTTACCTGCTGTATTCTACTGCCCTTACTTTTTAACAACTTGTGCTTTTTATTATTTTACCTCTTTTCTTATAATTTCATTTGTTATTTACTGTTTATGTTTATGTTTATTAAGGATCCATTAGCCGACGCACAAACGCCAGGCTAGTCTTCCTGGGGTCCTATTTAAAAAGTACAATATAAACAACAATACACAATAACATACACTTCCAGTTACAAAACATACACAGATCCAATTGCAATTAAAAAGAGAAGAAAAGAAGAAAAAGAAAAGAAGAAATCACAGTTCCCAAAATGATAACATAACACTATTAACTCTCCAATCTAAAAACTTAACATGTTTTTCTGAATAATTTCTTGTTTGAAATGCTCCTAATATTTAAAGGAAGAGTGTTCCATGATGAAATTGCTCTATATACAACAGTGTTTTTCATTGAATTAGTTCTTGGTCTTGGTAATGTAAGTTGACGCTGAGTTGAAGCTCTGGTACTGTAATGATGAACATCTGCACTATAACTAATCTGATTTGAGAAGGCAGTGGGATGCCTGCTATGAATAATGTTTCGAATAAATAATAATAAACTGGTAGATAACCTATGATTCACCTTCAGCCAACTGAGACAAGAATGCATTCGGTCAACACTAGATCTATAAGAACAATTAAGAGTAAGTCTAGCTGTTTAATTGTGTCTTGCCGGTTTTAATGTTGATGCAAAGCACTTTGAATTACCTAGAGATGAATTGTGCTATAGAAATAAACTTGCCTTGCCTTAAGGCTGATTTATGGTACCGCGTTACACCAACGCGGATCCTACGCCGTAGGCTACGGCGTAGGCTCTGCGTCGATTTAACGCGGAACCATAATTCAAGTACCAGTTGTTAAAAATTCGGGCTTTACACACGCTCACAGTGACGTCACAGAGGGGGTAGTTTGGGACGGGGCAGGAAAAGACGCACCCGCTTCCCAACAGATGACAGACGCTCATTAAAGCTCCGCCGCTCACACCGGCGTTTGCGCTCACTATAACTATGCGCTTTAACGGGACACCGTCCCGGTTTAGGAGCCCGTGACCCGCCGAGAAGTTCAGCACTTTTGCTGCTCATTCAGCCATGGGGACCGGATAAACGTGGACGGCGGAGGAATGGACGGCGTGAAAACTGGCCAAACTCGAGAAGCCGTGTGACCTTTCTTCTTCTCCCCCCCGGTCCGCTCCCTGCTCCATGTCGCCCTCCTCTCCGTGCCCGGCGTCCCCGCGGGACCGCGGGGGCTACAAGCCCCCCGTGCCGCCCCGGAGGCTCCGCGGCTCCGCCGGCCGGGAGGGGGGCTCCGCCGGCAGGGCGCGGCGCGCCGCCGCGGGGTCGTGGAGACCCGGGCCGGGGCCGGGTCCGGGGCCGGGGCCGGGGGAGCCCCGCCTGAAGTGCGTGCTGGTGGGGGACGGGGCCGTGGGGAAGACCAGCCTGGTGGTCAGCTACACCACCAATGGATACCCCACAGAGTACGTGCCCACTGCCTTTGACAACTTCTCAGGTAAAGTATGTTGTTGATCATATCTTTTTTTTTTTTTTTTTCAGGTAAATTTTCACTTGAAATAAGTAGGAAAATCTGCCAGTGGGACAAGATTTATCTTCTTATTACAAGCAAAAAAATCTTGTTCCACTGGCAGATTTTTCTTGAAACAAGTGAAAATTGTTGTTTTTTCCAGTGATGAGTCTTGTTTTAAGTGTAATGAGTTTTTTTTTACTAAAATGAGACATTTTAACTAGAAATAAGACAAATATTCCTGTTAAGATTTTGAGTTTTTGCAGTTATTCATTTTATTTATCCTGTGAAGGACAGAGGCATATTGATAAGTTCAGAAAACTGTTTTTTATTGTTGTGTTTTGATGTATTTGATGTAAGCCCAGTGGATATTTAAAGCTTACAGAAGGCTGCATTTAACTGCTGCTATGTCATTCCTGCAGTATTTCTGCAGGTGTTTTGGTCAGTGCTATTATTTGTAATATATTATATAATTTATTTGTAATCAGCACAAATTATCTGTCCCCATATGATAAAATCCACCATCCCCCCTGATTTTTTGTTTTTTCTTTTACAACTCGAGTACTGTGTATGTCTATACTGTAATGTGATGTATTGTAATGTTGTATGTTTTCTTGGGACCCCCTTGAAAATGAGATGGCACATCTCAAGGGGCTATCCTTTAATAAAATTCTAAATACAGAAACCCCATTTGGCAGTAAAACGTAACCCTAACCCACAACCAAAAACAAGACAAGGGCAAGGACATTATAAATAAAAGAAACACATTAACAAAATGAAAACAAGCTCGTAACTGAAATCATAATAACAATAACAAACTAGATAGTAAAAAAAGATAAATAAACTCAAAATACGAGGCATAATTAAAAGTTAAGTATTTAAATAAAGTGTAAATTATCTCCACAATGCCTCTTCAGGTCACCTCACAGTATAGTCATGTTCACAAGGCCTCATCAATATCACCATTTTTAAGAAAAGCTAAGAACTTTCCCCAAATGTCATCAAACTCAAGGTGCGTTTTCTTAACACAGTAGGTGAGTTTTTCTAGAGCCAGGCATGATGTTAGATGTCTCAGCCAGAGACCTTAAGTTGGAAAAGTGTTGATCATATCTAATTACAGAACAAGTCACTGTTTTATTGAAGATTTTGATGGCAGAACTTAATCATACTTTGTCCATTTCTCACTCATGACCATATTCACGTTTACCATGAATTAAAGCAAATAAATAGTCTCATTAGAAATGTAATTTAACTTGTTTTCATTACCATAAGCAGTTTAGTGTAGGCAAGTATTCACAGAATAGATGTTTTTACCCATATTACACCGGTCATGAAATCACTACACTGGCTTCCAGTGAGTCAAAGGATAGAGTTTAAAATCTTACTGCTGGTCTACAAAGCACTGAATGGTCTTGGACCAAAATACATGGTTGATCTGTTAGTTCCCTATGAAGCTCCCAGACCCCTGAGCTTCATCTGGATCTGGTTTGTTGTGGTTCCCAAGAACAAGAACCAAGCAAGGTGAGGCAGCGTTCAGTTATTCTGCTCCTCACCGGTGGAACAAACTTCCTGTAGACCTGAGGTCTGCTCCAACTGTCAGCTCCTTTAAATCAGGGTTAAAAACATTACTGTTTACTGAAGCGTACTCTTAAATTAAATACTTACCTGCTGTACTCTACTGCCCTTACTTTTTAACAACTTGTGCTTTTTATTATTTTACTGTTATTTACTGTTTAATTGTGTCTTGCCGCTTTTAATGTTGATGTAAAGCACATTGAATTACCTTGTGTTGAATTGTGCTATACAAATAAACTTGCCTTGCCTTGCCTTCAACCAAATGCAAGTCTTCATTGACAAATCTTTGGTAATAAATAGCTTCTCCGAATCTCCCATGGGTGTTGATTACATTATGATGATGTTTTTCTGTATTTGTGTGTCCAGCAAAGGTATCTGTGGACGGGCAGCCAGTCAAACTACAACTCTGTGACACAGCTGGACAGGTCAGTGATCTTCGTGAAAACACACACACACACACACACACACACACACACACACACACACACACACACACACACACACACACACACACACACACACACACACACACACACACACACACACACACACACACACACACACACACACACACACACACACACAGAAACATTTCCTGTTGTTGGTATCTGATTGAATATTGGGCATCTGCTGGAAGAATTCCTTCTCTCTAGTCTAGGTAGTAGGCAGAAGAAATTATATTATTTTCTTTATTATTATTTTTGCCTTTTTTGGGCATGTGACAATGAAAAGCTACACAAGAAAAGAAAAAAACCTAAAGTAGGCTAAATGTCCGTAGCTGTGGTTGTATTATATTCCACCAAGGTAGGCATTACTGTAAAAATGGCCAGGTAAACTGCATGTTTACCAGGGTTTTCCCAGAAAATTCCTTGGAATACCGAAACTGATATAATATAATCTCTACAGTTGCAGTGGCAGAGTTTTATCTTAGAAGATGGTAAATTATCCATTGGCTATCCCAAGCTACTTTTCACTGGAAAAATAAATAAAACGCACAAACAAGAACAGACGGTGAAAAATGACGCCCAGACATTTTAGTCACGGCTTCTTAGGTATTTCCAGTTGCATATTCCTGATAAGGCCAACAGACGCTGAACTTGCAAACAACATTGTTAGGAAATAGCTGCCAAACCCACCAACACTTAAAACACGATAGGTTTTTTTCTAATATTAAGAGTATTATTGTAAAACTGCAATTGAAATCCATACTTGGCTGGTTAATAATGAGTGTTTAGTCTTAGGAGCATGTGAATATAAGATGTGGCTTCCAGATATTCCTTGGATATGATAGTAGATGAAGGAGGGGAAAGGGATTACAGTGGAGAGGAATGACAATTTGAGATCAAAGAGACATAGAGGTGAAACCAGACCAAACTTTGCAGATTATGATCTGTAAGTAAAGACTTCAATCAGTCTCTGTTCTTGATATACTCCTGTGTCTCCTGCACACATAAAGGGGGTCTTAGAAGTCTTGTCTTTCCTGCTCCACTGGTGCTACTATATCTATATCTCTTTACTGTCTTTATTCAGTTGCTTCCTCCTCTCTAACTATTTACCATCATATAATTCCTCCTTGTCTCTTGACTCCAGTTTTGTCCTTGAGAGATTATTGTAGATTATCGTCTATGCCACACTGGTTTCACATTATCATTATCCGGATGCTCTTTTAAACTTTTTCAGTGGATTGGCTTTATCTGTCAGACTTATCAAGGACGTTTCTCCTCAATCTTTTTCCAGGATGAGTTTGACAAGCTCCGTCCTCTGTGTTACACCAGTGCAGACGTGTTCCTGCTCTGCTTCAGCGTCGTCAGTCCGGCCTCCTTCCAGAATGTTCCAGAAAAATGGATTCCAGAAATTCGTAATCATGCCCCCTTCGCTCCGATCATCCTCGTTGGGACACAGTGCGACCTTCGAGAGGATGTCAAGGTGTGGAGTTTAAACAAATGCAAAAAAATCACATCACATGAACAACTGAGAATGCACACATGTAGAATATTTTGATGCCTAGAGTTGTAGAAGTCTGTCAAATCAGTTAATGGTAAAACTTCAGCTGTTATGCAAGTAAGTACATTCATCTATGAATACATTCTAACTTCATAAAGGCCTTTTATTTTGGGTTATTGTTGCAGATATGCAAAAGTAGATCAGCACAATCCTTGCATGAATTATGTTTTACTTGACTGGTTTAATATTCCTTTAATTAAACCCCTAGAAACCTGTATTCCTTCATCAAAATTAGGTATAACTCTTCTAAGAAGACAAGTGTTCATTTCTTTAAAGTACTTGGATGCAACTCCTCTTCTGTGACTCATTTATATGGGTCAATGAACAACTGAGCCCCACTCTTTGCCTTTAACAAGTGCTCAGCTTCAACTCTCTGGAGGGATGTGCTACAGAAAGAGGCATATTCATTATGTTATGCACATTATGGCTTTGCAGTGGTAATTGCATTCCTACACAGTCACAGACATTTGAGGGCAGATAAAATATTTCACAAAGTTGTGTGTATTCCCGTTAGTGGACATCACTTGGATCCAGCAAACTCTCACATACTGACAGATGCAAATATTTATAACGGGCTAAAATGTATGTACCCTGTGTATCGGAGCGCTACATAACATCACCACAAACTACTCAACAATAAATGCTAAATAAAAGTCGATCGATTTCAAGAGATGAACTGAAAACTTTCATTAAGAGTGGAGTTAAGTCCACTGTACTAAGGCTGTATGTGTTCCAGTAAATCAAAGGATGAGAGGCAAAAGTTTCTATCAATGGTTGATATTAATGAGGACTGCCAGGGTCAGTTGCTGCTTGAGGATGTACAGTATTCTTGCTTGGTCCCTCTTGTTAACTCCATAGTGGATGTGTAGTTGTGTATAAACTGGTATGCAGTTGTCACAAGGGATGACTGGGAAAAGAATCCAAAATAACTTAGGCTTAATTTTGACAGGGATGAGAAACTAAAAGAGCTAGCATTTCTTAAGTAATCAAGTTTTCCTTCAAATAAAATTGAAACTGATATTTTGAGATGAGGAAAAAACTTGTTGCACTGCTTCAACATCTCAACTATGTCAGGAAAGAATGTTGCCAGTATTGCTTTTGCAGTGGAATATATGAGTGGGGACATTTTCAGTCGTCAGGTAGTATTGCACTGTCCTTTTAAGCCAAGACAGTGTGACATTGGGGTGACTTGTGAAACTGGACCAGCTAAATGGACCTCAGCTGTCATAAATGTTATTATTTACACTTCCTTTTCCTCCAGGGATATCTTAAACTGTCATCTGTGGAAAAAGACCTGCTCAACTACTGTAGGGTTTAGTTGAAAAGGGTGAACCAGTGACATTTAAACTCTTCCAATCTATCCGTAACTGCTTTTTCCACCCCCCCACTGGTAGTGTGTAACAGTCACAGAAAGCTCGTCATGTTTACAGTTAACAGTTTTAGGAAACAGATGTGCTCAAATAAGCTTGGCAACTGTTCAGCCATTATTATCCCATTACTATTACTGTAGTTTTCTTCTTCTGTTCTCTGGATCTCTGTTTTTGTACTCTTGTGTGTCAGCCCAGTTGTAATTATTAAATTCACTGTTTTATGATTATTAATATTTTTTTAAGAATGATTGGTGGATTTGACAAAGTTTAGCTTTTTTTTTTTTTTGGGAAACGCAAAAGCTGTTGGGTAAAGACGCTGCAACGAATGTGAATATATTGCATCTTTGCTGACCAAATTGACAAAACATCAAAAATGTAATTGAAGATAAATAATGATGTGTGTCTTTCTTGTCATTTTGTCTTATGTTCTTGTAATATCACAAGACATATATATGAATAATAATTGATGCCTCCTCTCTTAGGTCCTCATTGACCTGGCTAAATACAGAGAGCAGCCCGTGGACCCATCGGATGCCCAGGACTGTGCAGTGCAGATTGGAGCTGTGGCCTACGTGGAATGTTCCTCCTTAACCCAAAAGAATCTTAAGGAAGTGTTTGACACAGCCATACTGGCCAGCCTGAATAATAACAGCTCTTGTAAGCACCGGAGAGGGAAACAAAAACATCCAAAAAAGCAAACGCAGGCACCGAACAAGATGAAGAGCTTGTCCAAATCGTGGTGGAAAAGGTACTGCTGTGTGGCCTAGAGCAGACCTGTGATGCTTTTGGTGGTTGTTGTCAGTGCGGATCATCTAATGAAATGATTCTAGTCTGGTTTCAGCTGACTGAGTCTTGGCTCTGATTGCACAAAAGTTTGGTTTTCTATCCAAAGAAAGCCTGGTAAAGGAACATACCCAGACTGTTGAAGGAAATCAAGTAAGACGGTCACAGATGCAAACTGTTTTTGTTTATACCGTGGATGAGATTTACTACTGAGCCTCTCATACGAGTCTTCTCCAGCGTGCTTCCGTGTCTCATTGAATTAAACTGGTATGACCCAGTTCTATTCTGGGACCAGCAGAAGATGTGAGGGTATTGTTCAGGACTTGATGGGTCCGGATTCGAAGAGGAACTTGAAACCATTTAAACTTTTGAGTTCTGGTAAATCCTTCTCCGTCTGTTGTGGATTTCATGCGGCCTTGTTATGTAGCCTTGAAAGGAAGAATATAATTGTTAGTATTGGTGACCAAAATACTAGTACATATACTCACTGCTTTCAAATACCCATGATTAGAAAGAACTACTGAATGAAACAGAGCTGCCCTCAGACCAAAATTTGTTATTCAGGATTTTCTGACCCAGACATAATCACCGGACACATTTAAAGTCAGAACAAGTCTTGCCAGTAGCTAATTTTAGAGCCAATTTGGGACCATTGTTATTCTAGTGTAAGAACTTCCTTACTAACAGCTTCATTTTATCCTGGCCACAAGCACAGTTTCCTGTTGTGCTGCCCATAAATTAGTATGTAACCTGGATTTCATTCTGATCATAACTCTCTTCTTAGCTTTGGTATTTTATCAACCTCGTTTATATCTCATCAAAGGAATAATTGAAGCGTCTGAAAGTGCTAGTGTGGCTTGCTTGATTCTTTTTTTTTTTTTTCTTTTTCCCCTGTGGTGACAGATCTGTCTGGTCAGCATTTGACCTTAATCGGGCTTGACAACACAGCAGTTTGTGACTACTTTGTTCAGTAAGTCAGAACTGTTGTCAGTAAAGTAACCAGGCTAGAGAGTCATCTTATGTTACTGAAAAATGTACTCAAACGCTGAGAACGTAGACATTTTAATTTAAAAAGTTCATCCCGGTGACCAGTGGTATATGTTCACAGGCAGGCAAAAACATAGCATATCTGTTTTTGATATTAGCACTGCGCTCTGTGAGTTTATCTTTCTAATCACATTAATAGTGTTAAGTATGAGCACTTAGCAGCATGAGATAAACCAAATATTCATTCCTCATGTTCAAATTTACAAGAGAGACTCGTCTCTTTTTTTGCATGAAAATAATCTAAGCAAACTAAGGTTGAATATTTAGTTTTTCAATGAAATCATGCATTTTACACTGTGAAGTTTGAATTATTTTCTTAAATCTTCTCTTAGTAGTTATGAGCTTTAGATTAACTTATATTGCTTTGCTTTTGTTTTCCTTACAGAAAACCAGTCCGCTGTTTGATTAAGATGATAACAATTATTCATCACTGTCTCTC